>NW_028321718.1:0-107129 GCF_062004578.1 Staurois parvus | reverse complement strand
CGGACCGGGCCTGCTGCAGCAGGACCCGTGCCTGGCTGCACTAGTGCGAGCCGGACCCGGTGCCTGGCTCGCACTAGTCAGAGCAGCCCGGTGCCTGGCTGCAACTAGTGCAGGACCGGCACCGGCCTGGCTGCACCTAGTGCAGCCAAGCGCGCGAAGCAGCCAGGCACCGGTCCGGCTCGCACTAGTTGCAGCCAGGACCCGGTGCCTGGCTGCACTAGTGCAGCCGGCCCGGTCCTGGCTCGCACTAGTTGCAGCCAGGGCACCGGTCCGGCTCGCACTAGTGCGAGCCAGGCACCGGTGCTTGGCCTGCACTAGTTGCGAGCCAGGCACCGGTGCTTGGCCTGCAACTAGTGCAGCGGCCGCGGCTCGCACTAGTGCAGGCCACCTGCCCTCGCACTAGTGCGAGCCGGACCGGTGCCGGCTGCACTAGTGCGAGCCAGGCACCGGTGCCTGGCTGCACTAGTGCGAGCCAGGCACCGGGTCCGGCTCGCACTAGATGCGCCGGCTGGTCAACTAGTGCAGCCGGCACCGGGCTTGGCCTGCACTAGTTGCAGCCAGGCACCGGGTCCGGCTCGCACTAGTTGCAGCCAGGCACCGGGTCCGGCTCGCACTAGTTGCAGCCAGGCACCGGGTCCGGCTCGCACTAGTTGCAGCCAGGCACCGGGTCCGGCTCGCACTAGTTGCAGCCAGGCACCGGGCTTGGCCTGCACTAGTTGCAGCCAGGCACCGGGCTTGGCCTGCACTAGTTGCAGCCAGGCACCGGGCTTGGCCTGCACTAGTTGCAGCCAGGCACCGGGCTTGGCCTGCACTAGTTGCAGCCAGGCACCGGGCTTGGCCTGCACTAGTTGCAGCCAGGCACCGGGCTTGGCCTGCACTAGTTGCAGCCAGGCACCGGGCTTGGCCTGCACTAGTTGCAGCCAGGCACCGGGCTTGGCCTGCACTAGTTGCAGCCAGGCACCGGGCTTGGCCTGCACTAGTTGCAGCCAGGCACCGGGCTTGGCCTGCACTAGTTGCAGCCAGGCACCGGGCTTGGCCTGCACTAGTTGCAGCCAGGCACCGGGTCCGGCTCGCACTAGTTGCAGCCAGGCACCGGGTCCGGCTCGCACTAGTTGCAGCCAGGCACCGGGCTTGGCCCGCACTAGTTGCAGCCAGGCACCGGGTCCGGCCCGCACTAGTTGCAGCCAGGGCACCGGGCTTGGCCCGCACTAGTTGCAGCCAGGCACCGGGTCCGGCCCGCACTAGTTGCAGCCAGGCACCGGGCTTGGCCCTCACTAGTTGCAGCCAGGCACCGGGTCCGGCTCGCACTAGTTGCAGCCAGGCACCGGGTCCGGCTCGCACTAGTTGCAGCCAGGCACCGGGCTTGGCCTGCACTAGTTGCAGCCAGGCTCCGGGTCCGGCTCGCACTAGTTGCAGCCAGGCACCGGGTCCGGCTCGCACTAGTTGCAGCCAGGCACCGGGTCCGGCTCGCACTAGTTGCAGCCAGGCACCGGGTCCGGCTCGCACTAGTTGCAGCCAGGCACCGGGTCCGGCTCGCACTAGTTGCAGCCAGGCACCGGGTCCGGCTCGCACTAGTTGCAGCCAGGCACCGGGTCCGGCTCGCACTAGTTGCAGCCAGGCACCGGGTCCGGCTCGCACTAGTTGCAGCCAGGCACCGGGTCCGGCTCGCACTAGTTGCAGCCAGGCACCGGGCTTGGCCTGCACTAGTTGCAGCCAGGCACCGGGTCCGGCTCGCACTAGTTGCAGCCAGGCACCGGGTCCGGCTCGCACTAGTTGCAGCCAGGCACCGGGCTTGGCCTGCACTAGTTGCAGCCAGGCACCGGGTCCGGCTCGCACTAGTTGCAGCCAGGCACCGGGTCCGGCTCGCACTAGTTGCAGCCAGGCACCGGGGTCCGGCTCGCACTAGTTGCAGCCAGGCACCGGGCTTGGCCTGCACTTGTTGCAGCCAGGCACCGGGTCCGGCTCGCACTAGTTGCAGCCAGGCACCGGGCTTGGCCTGCACTAGTTGCAGCCAGGCACCGGGTCCGGCCTGCACTAGTTGCAGCCAGGCACCGGGCTTGGCCTGCACTAGTTGCAGCCAGGCACCGGGTCCGGCTCGCACTAGTTGCAGCCAGGCACCGGACTTGGCCTGCACTAGTTGCAGCCAGGCACCGGGTCCGGCTCGCACTAGTTGCAGCCAGGCACCGTGTCCGGCTCTCACTAGTTGCAGCCAGGCACCGGGCTTGGCCTGCACTAGTTGCAGCCAGGCACCGGGTCCAGCCTGCACTAGTTTGCAGCCAGGCACCGGGCTTGGCCTGCACTAGTTGCAGCCAGGCACCGGGTCCGGCTCGCACTAGTTGCAGCCAGGCAACCGGGCTTGGCCTGCACTAGTTGCAGCCAGGCACCGGGTCCGGCCTGCACTAGTTGCAGCCAGGCACCGGGCTTGGCCTGCACTAGTTGCAGCCAGGCACCGGGTCCGGCTCGCACTAGTTGCAGCCAGGCACCGGGCTTGGCCTGCACTAGTTGCAGCCAGGCACCGGGTCCGGCCTGCACTAGTTGCAGCCAGGCACCGGGTCCGGCCTGCACTAGTTGCAGCCAGGCACCGGGTCCGGCTCGCACTAGTTGCAGCCAGGCACCGGGTCCGGCTCGCACTAGTTGCAGCCATGCACCGGGTCCGGCTCGCACTAGTTGCAGCCAGGCACCGGGTCCGGCTCGCACTAGTTGCAGCCAGGCACCGGGTCCGGCTCGCACTAGTTGCAGCCAGGCACCGGGTCCGGCTCGCACTAGTTGCAGCCAGGCACCGGGTCCGGCTCGCACTAGTTGCAGCCAGGCACCGGGTCCGGCTCGCACTAGTTGCAGCAGGCACCGGGCTTGGCCTGCACTAGTTGCAGCCAGGCACCGGGCTTGGCTCGCACTAGTTGCAGCCAGGCACCGGGTCCGGCTCGCACTAGTTTCAGCCAGGCACCGGGTCCGGCTCGCACTAGTTGCAGCCAGGCACCGGGCTTGGCCTGCACTTGTTGCAGCCAGGCACCGGGTCCGGCTCGCACTAGTTGCAGCCAGGCACCGGGCTTGGCCTGCACTAGTTGCAGCCAGGCACCGGGTCCGGCCTGCACTAGTTGCAGCCAGGCACCGGGCTTGGCCTGCACTAGTTGCAGCCAGGCACCGGGTCCGGCTCGCACTAGTTGCAGCCAGGCACCGGACTTGGCCTGCACTAGTTGCAGCCAGGCACCGGGTCCGGCTCGCACTAGTTGCAGCCAGGCACCGTGTCCGGCTCTCACTAGTTGCAGCCAGGCACCGGGCTTGGCCTGCACTAGTTGCAGCCAGGCACCGGGTCCAGCCTGCACTAGTTGCAGCCAGGCACCGGGCTTGGCCTGCACTAGTTGCAGCCAGGCACCGGGTCCGGCTCGCACTAGTTGCAGCCAGGCACCGGGCTTGGCCTGCACTAGTTGCAGCCAGGCACCGGGTCCGGCCTGCACTAGTTGCAGCCAGGCACCGGGCTTGGCCTGCACTAGTTGCAGCCAGGCACCGGGTCCGGCTCGCACTAGTTGCAGCCAGGCACCGGGCTTGGCCTGCACTAGTTGCAGCCAGGCACCGGGTCCGGCCTGCACTAGTTGCAGCCAGGCACCGGGTCCGGCTCGCACTAGTTGCAGCCAGGCACCGGGTCCGGCTCGCACTAGTTGCAGCCATGCACCGGGTCCGGCTCGCACTAGTTGCAGCCAGGCACCGGGTCCGGCTCGCACTAGTTGCAGCCAGGCACCGGGTCCGGCTCGCACTAGTTGCAGCCAGGCACCGGGTCCGGCTCGCACTAGTTGCAGCCAGGCACCGGGTCCGGCTCGCACTAGTTGCAGCCAGGCACCGGGCTTGGCCTGCACTAGTTGCAGCCAGGCACCGGGCTTGGCTCGCACTAGTTGCAGCCAGGCACCGGGTCCGGCTCGCACTAGTTTCAGCCAGGCACCGGGCTTGGCCTGCACTAGTTGCAGCCAGGCACCGGGCTTGGCCTGCACTAGTTGCAGCCAGGCACCGGGCTTGGCCTGCACTAGTTGCAGCCAGGCACCGGGCTTGGCCTGCACTAGTTGCAGCCAGGCACCGGGTCCGGCTCGCACTAGTTGCAGCCAGGCACCGGGTCCGGCTCGCACTAGTTGCAGCCAGGCACCGGGTCCGGCTCGCACTAGTTGCAGCCAGGCACCGGGTCCGGCTCGCACTAGTTGCAGCCAGGCACCGGGTCCGGCTCGCACTAGTTGCAGCCAGGCACCGGGTCCGGCTCGCACTAGTTGCAGCCAGGCACCGGGTCCGGCTCGCACTAGTTGCAGCCAGGCACCGGGTCCGGCTCGCACTAGATGCAGCCAGGCACCGGGTCCGGCTCGCACTAGTTGCAGCCAGGCACCGGGCTTGGCCTGCACTAGTTGCAGCCAGGCACCGGGTCCGGCTCGCACTAGTTGCAGCCAGGCACCGGGTCCGGCTCGCACTAGTTGCAGCCAGGCACCGGGTCCGGCTCGCACTAGTTGCAGCCAGGCACCGGGTCCGGCTCGCACTAGTTGCAGCCAGGCACCGGGTCCGGCTCGCACTAGTTGCAGCCAGGCACCGGGCTTGGCCTGCACTAGTTGCAGCCAGGCACCGGGTCCGGCTCGCACTAGTTGCAGCCAGGCACCGGGTCCGGCTCGCACTAGTTGCAGCCAGGCACCGGGCTTGGCCTGCACTAGTTGCAGCCAGGCACCGGGTCCGGCTCGCACTAGTTGCAGCCAGGCACCGGGTCCGGCTCGCACTAGTTGCAGCCAGGCACCGGGTCCGGCTCGCACTAGTTGCAGCCAGGCACCGGGCTTGGCCTGCACTAGTTGCAGCCAGGCACCGGGTCCGGCTCGCACTAGTTGCAGCCAGGCACCGGGTCCGGCTCGCACTAGTTGCAGCCAGGCACCGGGCTTGGCCTGCACTAGTTGCAACCAGGCACCGGGTCCGGCTCGCACTAGTTGCAGCCAGGCACCGGGCTTGGCCTGCACTAGTTGCAGCCAGGCACCGGGTCCGGCTCGCACTAGTTGCAGCCAGGCACCGGGCTTGGCCTGCACTAGTTGCAGCCAGGCACCGGGTCCGGCCTGCACTAGTTGCAGCCAGGCACCGGGCTTGGCCTGCACTAGTTGCAGCCAGGCACCGGGTCCGGCCTGCACTAGTTGCAGCCAGGCACCGGGCTTGGCCTGCACTAGTTGCAGCCAGGCACCGGGTCCGGCTCGCACTAGTTGCAGCCAGGCACCGGGCTTGGCCTGCACTAGTTGCAGCCAGGCACCGGGTCCGGCCTGCACTAGTTGCAGCCAGGCACCGGGTCCGGCTCGCACTAGTTGCAGCCAGGCACCGTGTCCGGCTCTCACTAGTTGCAGCCAGGCACCGGGCTTGGCCTGCACTAGTTGCAGCCAGGCACCGGGCTTGGCCTGCACTAGTTGCAGCCAGGCACCGGGTCCGGCCTGCACTAGTTGCAGCCAGGCACCGGGCTTGGCCTGCACTAGTTGCAGCCAGGCACCGGGTCCGGCTCGCACTAGTTGCAGCCAGGCACCGGGCTTGGCCTGCACTAGTTGCAGCCAGGCACCGGGTCCGGCCTGCACTAGTTGCAGCCAGGCACCGGGCTTGGCCTGCACTAGTTGCAGCCAGGCACCGGGTCCGGCTCGCACTAGTTGCAGCCAGGCACCGGGCTTGGCCTGCACTAGTTGCAGCCAGGCACCGGGTCCGGCCTGCACTAGTTGCAGCCAGGCACCGGGTCCGGCTCGCACTAGTTGCAGCCAGGCACCGGGTCCGGCTCGCACTAGTTGCAGCCAGGCACCGGGTCCGGCTCGCACTAGTTGCAGCCAGGCACCGGGTCCGGCTCGCACTAGTTGCAGCCAGGCACCGGGTCCGGCTCGCACTAGTTGCAGCCAGGCACCGGGTCCGGCTCGCACTAGTTGCAGCCAGGCACCGGGTCCGGCTCGCACTAGTTGCAGCCAGGCACCTGGCTTGGCTCGCACTAGTTGCAGCCAGGCACCGGGTCCGGCTCGCACTAGTTGCAGCCAGGCACCGGGTCCGGCTCGCACTAGTTGCAGCCAGGCACCGGGTCCGGCTCGCACTAGTTGCAGCCAGGCACCGGGTCCGGCTCGCACTAGTTGCAGCCAGGCACCGGGCTTGGCCTGCACTAGTTGCAGCCAGGCACCGGGCTTGGCCTGCACTAGTTGCAGCCAGGCACCGGGCTTGGCCTGCACTAGTTGCAGCCAGGCACCGGGCTTGGCCTGCACTAGTTGCAGCCAGGCACCGGGCTTGGCCTGCACTAGTTGCAGCCAGGCACCGGGCTTGGCCTGCACTAGTTGCAGCCAGGCACCGGGTCCGGCTCGCACTAGTTGCAGCCAGGCACCGGGTCCGGCTCGCACTAGTTGCAGCCAGGCACCGGGTCCGGCTCGCACTAGTTGCAGCCAGGCACCGGGTCCGGCTCGCACTAGTTGCAGCCAGGCACCGGGTCCGGCTCGCACTAGTTGCAGCCAGGCACCGGGTCCGGCTCGCACTAGTTGCAGCCAGGCACCGGGTCCGGCTCGCACTAGTTGCAGCCAGGCACCGGGTCCGGCTCGCACTAGTTGCAGCCAGGCACCGGGCTTGGCCTGCACTAGTTGCAGCCAGGCACCGGGTCCGGCTCGCACTAGTTGCAGCCAGGCACCGGGTCCGGCTCGCACTAGTTGCAGCCAGGCACCGGGCTTGGCCTGCACTAGTTGCAGCCAGGCACCGGGCTTGGCCTGCACTAGTTGCAGCCAGGCACCGGGCTTGGCCTGCACTAGTTGCAGCCAGGCACCGGGTCCGGCTCGCACTAGTTGCAGCCAGGCACCGGGTCCGGCTCGCACTAGTTGCAGCCAGGCACCGGGTCCGGCTCGCACTAGTTGCAGCCAGGCACCGGGTCAGGCTCGCACTAGTTGCAGCCAGGCACCGGGTCCGGCTCGCACTAGATGCAGCCAGGCACCGGGTCCGGCTCGCACTAGTTGCAGCCAGGCACCGGGCTTGGCCTGCACTAGTTGCAGCCAGGCACCGGGTCCGGCTCGCACTAGTTGCAGCCAGGCACCGGGTCCGGCTCGCACTAGTTGCAGCCAGGCACCGGGTCCGGCTCGCACTAGTTGCAGCCAGGCACCGGGTCCGGCTCGCACTAGTTGCAGCCAGGCACCGGGTCCGGCTCGCACTAGTTGCAGCCAGGCACCGGGTCCGGCTCGCACTAGTTGCAGCCAGGCACCGGGTCCGGCTCGCACTAGTTGCAGCCAGGCACCGGGCTTGGCCTGCACTAGTTGCAGCCAGGCACCGGGTCCGGCTCGCACTAGTTGCAGCCAGGCACCGGGTCCGGTTCGCACTAGTTGCAGCCAGGCACCGGGTCCGGCTCGCACTAGTTGCAGCCAGGCACCGGGTCCGGCTCGCACTAGTTGCAGCCAGGCACCGGGTCCGGCTCGCACTAGTTGCAGCCAGGCACCGGGTCCGGCTCGCACTAGATGCAGCCAGGCACCGGGTCCGGCTCGCACTTGTTGCAGCCAGGCACCGGGCTTGGCCTGCACTAGTTGCAGCCAGGCACCGGGTCCGGCTCGCACTAGTTGCAGCCAGGCACCGGGTCCGGCTCGCACTAGTTGCAGCCAGGCACCGGGCTTGGCCTGCACTAGTTGCAGCCAGGCACCGGGTCCTGCCTGCACTAGTTGCAGCCAGGCACCGGGCTTGGCCTGCACTAGTTGCAGCCAGGCACCGGGTCCGGCTCGCACTAGTTGCAGCCAGGCACCGGGTCCGGCTCGCACTAGTTGCAGCCAGGCACCGGGTCCGGCTCGCACTAGTTGCAGCCAGGCACCGGGTCCGGCTCGCACTAGTTGCAGCCAGGCACCGGTCTTGGCCTGCACTAGTTGTAGCCAGGCACCGGGTCCTGCTCGCACTAGTTGCAGCCAGGCACCGGGTCCGGCTCGCACTAGTTGCAGCCAGGCACCGGGCTTGGCCTGCACTAGTTGTAGCCAGGCACCGGGCTTGGCCTGCACTAGATGCAGCCAGGCACCGGGTCCGGCTCGCACTAGATGCAGCCAGGCACCGGGTCCGGCTCGCACTAGATGCAGCCAGGCACCGGGTCCGGCTCGCACTAGTTGCAGCCAGGCACCGGGCTTGGCCTGCACTAGTTGCAGCCAGGCATCGGGCTTGGCCTGCACTAGTTGTAGCCAGGCACCGGGTCCGGCTCGCACTAGTTGCAGCCAGGCACCGGGTCCGGCTCGCACTAGTTGCAGCCAGGCACCGGGCTTGGCCTGCACTAGTTGTAGCCAGGCACCGGGCTTGGCCTGCACTAGATGCAGCCAGGCACCGGGTCCGGCTCGCACTAGATGCAGCCAGGCACCGGGTCCGGCTCGCACTAGTTGCAGCCAGGCACCGGGCTTGGCCTGCACTAGTTGCAGCCAGGCACCGGGTCCGGCCCGCACTAGTTGCAGCCAGGCACCGGGTCCGGCCCGCACTAGTTGCAGCCAGGCACCGGGCTTGGCCTGCACTAGTTTCAGCCAGGCACCGGGTCCGGCCCGCACTAGTTGCAGCCAGGCACCGGGCTTGGCCTGCACTAGTTGCAGCCAGGCACCGGGTCCGGCTCGCACTAGTTGCAGCCAGGCACCGGGTCCGGCTCGCACTAGTTGCAGCCAGGCACCGGGTCCGGCTCGCACTAGATGCAGCCAGGCACCGGGTCCGGCTCGCACTAGTTGCAGCCAGGCACCGGGCTTGGCCTGCACTAGTTGCAGCCAGGCACCGGGCTTGGCCTGCACTAGTTGCAGCCAGGCACCGGGTCCGGCCTGCACTAGTTGCAGCCAGGCACCGGGTCCGGCTCGCACTAGTTGCAGCCAGGCACCGGGTCCGGCTCGCACTAGTTGCAGCCAGGCACCGGGCTTGGCCTGCACTAGTTGCAGCCAGGCACCGGGTCCGGCCTGCACTAGTTGCAGCCAGGCACCGGGTCCGGCTCGCACTAGTTGCAGCCAGGCACCGGGTCCTGCCTGCACTAGTTGCAGCCAGGCACCGGGCTTGGCCTGCACTAGTTGCAGCCAGGCACCGGGTCCGGCTCGCACTAGTTGCAGCCAGGCACCGGGTCCGGCTCGCACTAGTTGCAGCCAGGCACCGGGTCCGGCTCGCACTAGTTGCAGCCAGGCACCGGGCTTGGCCTGCACTAGTTGCAGCCAGGCACCGGGTCCGGCCTGCACTAGTTGCAGCCAGGCACCGGGTCCGGCCTGCACTAGTTGCAGCCAGGCACCGGGTCCGGCTCGCACTAGTTGCAGCCAGGCACCGGGTCCGGCTCGCACTAGTTGCAGCCAGGCACCGGGTCCGGCTCGCACTAGTTGCAGCCAGGCACCGGGTCCGGCTCGCACTAGTTGCAGCCAGGCACCGGGTCCGGCTCGCACTAATTGCAGCCAGGCACCGGGTCCGGCTCGCACTAGTTGCAGCCAGGCACCGGGTCCGGCTCGCACTAGTTGCACCCAGGCACCGGGTCCGGCTCGCACTAGTTGCACCCAGGCACCGGGCTTGGCCTGCACTAGTTGCAGCCAGGCACCGGGTCCGGCTCGCACTAGTTGCAGCCAGGCACCGGGTCCGGCTCGCACTAGTTTCAGCCAGGCACCGGGTCCGGCTCGCACTAGTTTCAGCCAGGCACCGGTCCGGCTCGCACTAGTTGCAGCCAGGCACCGGGTCCGGCTCGCACTAGATGCAGCCAGGCACCGGGTCCGGCTCGCACTAGTTGCAGCCAGGCACCGGGCTTGGCCTGCACTAGTTGCAGCCAGGCCACCGGGTCCGGCTCGCACTAGTTGCAGCCAGGCACCGGGTCCCGGCTCGCACTAGTTGCAGCCAGGCACCGGGTCCGGCTCGCACTAGTTGCAGCCAGGCACCGGGCTTGGCCTGCACTAGTTGCAGCCAGGCACCGGGTCCGGCCTGCACTAGTTGCAGCCAGGCACCGGGTCCGGCTCGCACTAGTTGCAGCCAGGCACCGGGCTTGGCCTGCACTAGTTGCAGCCAGGCACCGGGTCCGGCCTGCACTAGTTGCAGCCAGGCACCGGGCTTGGCCTGCACTAGTTGCAGCCAGGCACCGGGTCCGGCCTGCACTAGTTGCAGCCAGGCACCGGGTCCGGCTCGCACTAGTTGCAGCCAGGCACCGGGTCCGGCTCGCACTAGTTGCAGCCAGGCACCGGGTCCGGCTCGCACTAGTTGCAGCCAGGCACCGGGTCCGGCTCGCACTAGTTGCAGCCAGGCACCGGGCTTGGCCTGCACTAGTTGCAGCCAGGCACCGGGTCCGGCTCGCACTAGTTGCAGCCAGGCACCGGGTCCGGCTCGCACTAGTTGCAGCCAGGCACCGGGTCCGGCTCGCACTAGTTGCAGCCAGGCACCGGGTCCGGCTCGCACTAGTTGCAGCCAGGCACCGGGTCCGGCTCGCACTAGTTGCAGCCAGGCACCGGGTCCGGCTCGCACTAGTTGCAGCCAGGCACCGGGTCCGGCTCGCACTAGTTGCAGCCAGGCACCGGGTCCGGCCTGCACTAGTTGCAGCCAGGCACCGGGTCCGGCTCGCACTAGTTGCAGCCAGGCACCGGGTCCGGCTCGCACTAGTTGCAGCCAGGCACCGGGTCCGGCTCGCACTAGTTGCAGCCAGGCACCGGGTCCGGCTCGCACTAGTTGCAGCCAGGCACCGGGTCCGGCTCGCACTAGTTGCAGCCAGGCACCGGGTCCCGGCTCGCACTAGTTGCAGCCAGGCACCGGGCTTGGCCTGCACTAGTTGCAGCCAGGCACCGGGTCCGGCTCGCACTAGTTGCAGCCAGGCACCGGGTCCGGCTCGCACTAGTTGCAGCCAGGCACCGGGTCCGGCTCGCACTAGTTGCAGCCAGGCAACCGGGCTTGGCCTGCACTAGTTGCAGCCAGGCACCGGGTCCGGCCTGCACTAGTTGCAGCCAGGCACCGGGTCCGGCTCGCACTAGTTGCAGCCAGGCACCGGGTCCGGCTCGCACTAGTTGCAGCCAGGCACCGGGTCCGGCTCGCACTAGTTGCAGCCAGGCACCGGGTCCGGCCTGCACTAGTTGCAGCCAGGCACCGGGTCCGGCTCGCACTAGTTGCAGCCAGGCACCGGGTCCGGCTCGCACTAGTTGCAGCCAGGCACCGGGTCCGGCTCGCACTAGTTGCAGCCAGGCACCGGGTCCGGCTCGCACTAGTTGCAGCCAGGCACCGGGTCCGGCTCGCACTAGTTGCAGCCAGGCACCGGGCTTGGCCTGCACTAGTTGCAGCCAGGCACCGGGTCCGGCTCGCACTAGTTGCAGCCAGGCACCGGGTCCGGCTCGCACTAGTTGCAGCCAGGCACCGGGCTTGGCCTGCACTAGTTGCAGCCAGGCACCGGGTCCGGCCTGCACTAGTTGCAGCCAGGCACCGGGCTTGGCCTGCACTAGTTGCAGCCAGGCACCGGGTCCGGCTCGCACTAGTTGCAGCCAGGCACCGGGCTTGGCCTGCACTAGTTGCAGCCAGGCACCGGGTCCGGCCTGCACTAGTTGCAGCCAGGCACCGGGCTTGGCCTGCACTAGTTGCAGCCAGGCACCGGGTCCGGCCTGCACTAGTTGCAGCCAGGCACCGGGTCCGGCTCGCACTAGTTGCAGCCAGGCACCGGGCTTGGCCTGCACTAGTTGCAGCCAGGCACCGGGTCCGGCCTGCACTAGTTGCAGCCAGGCACCGGGCTTGGCCTGCACTAGTTGCAGCCAGGCACCGGGTCCGGCTCGCACTAGTTGCAGCCAGGCACCGGGCTTGGCCTGCACTAGTTGCAGCCAGGCACCGGGTCCTGCTCGCACTAGTTGCAGCCAGGCACCGGGTCCGGCTCGCACTAGTTGCAGCCAGGCACCGGGCTTGGCCTGCACTAGTTGCAGCCAGGCACCGGGCTTGGCTCGCACTAGTTGCAGCCAGGCACCGGGTCCGGCTCGCACTAGTTGCAGCCAGGCACCGGGTCCGGCTCGCACTAGATGCAGCCAGGCACCGGGTCCGGCTCGCACTTGTTGCAGCCAGGCACCGGGCTTGGCCTGCACTAGTTGCAGCCAGGCACCGGGTCCGGCTCGCACTAGTTGCAGCCAGGCACCGGGTCCGGCTCGCACTAGTTGCAGCCAGGCACCGGGCTTGGCCTGCACTAGTTGCAGCCAGGCACCGGGTCCTGCCTGCACTAGTTGCAGCCAGGCACCGGGCTTGGCCTGCACTAGTTGCAGCCAGGCACCGGGTCCGGCTCGCACTAGTTGCAGCCAGGCACCGGGTCCGGCTCGCACTAGTTGCAGCCAGGCACCGGGTCCGGCTCGCACTAGTT
This sequence comes from Staurois parvus, assembly GCF_062004578.1. Classification (NCBI taxonomy): domain Eukaryota; kingdom Metazoa; phylum Chordata; class Amphibia; order Anura; family Ranidae; genus Staurois; species Staurois parvus. The sequence goes on along the minus strand of NW_028321718.1, from coordinate 94,855 downwards.
GCAGCCAGGCACCGGGTCCGGCTCGCACTAGTTGCAGCCAGGCACCGGGTCCGGCTCGCACTAGTTGCAGCCAGGCACCGGGTCCGGCTCGCACTAGTTGCAGCCAGGCACCGGGTCCGGCTCGCACTAGTTGCAGCCAGGCACCGGGTCCGGCCTGCACTAGTTGCAGCCAGGCACCGGGTCCGGCTCGCACTAGTTGCAGCCAGGCACCGGGTCCGGCTCGCACTAGTTGCAGCCAGGCACCGGGTCCGGCTCGCACTAGTTGCAGCCAGGCACCGGGTCCGGCTCGCACTAGTTGCAGCCAGGCACCGGGTCCGGCCTGCACTAGTTGCAGCCAGGCACCGGGTCCGGCTCGCACTAGTTGCAGCCAGGCACCGGGTCCGGCTCGCACTAGTTGCAGCCAGGCACCGGGTCCGGCTCGCACTAGTTGCAGCCAGGCACCGGGTCCGGCTCGCACTAGTTGCAGCCAGGCACCGGGTCCGGCTCGCACTAGTTGCAGCCAGGCACCGGGTCCGGCTCGCACTAGTTGCAGCCAGGCACCGGGCTTGGCCTGCACTAGTTGCAGCCAGGCACCGGGTCCGGCTCGCACTAGTTGCAGCCAGGCACCGGGTCCGGCTCGCACTAGTTGCAGCCAGGCACCGGGCTTGGCCTGCACTAGTTGCAGCCAGGCACCGGGTCCGGCTCGCACTAGTTGCAGCCAGGCACCGGGCTTGGCCTGCACTAGTTGCAGCCAGGCACCGGGTCCGGCCTGCACTAGTTGCAGCCAGGCACCGGGCTTGGCCTGCACTAGTTGCAGCCAGGCACCGGGTCCGGCTCGCACTAGTTGCAGCCAGGCACCGGGCTTGGCCTGCACTAGTTGCAGCCAGGCACCGGGTCCGGCCTGCACTAGTTGCAGCCAGGCACCGGGTCCGGATCGCACTAGTTGCAGCCAGGCACCGTGTCCGGCTCTCACTAGTTGCAGCCAGGCACCGGGCTTGGCCTGCACTAGTTGCAGCCAGGCACCGGGTCCGGCCTGCACTAGTTGCAGCCAGGCACCGGGTCCGGCTCGCACTAGTTGCAGCCAGGCACCGGGTCCGGCTCGCACTAGTTGCAGCCAGGCACCGGGTCCGGCTCGCACTAGTTGCAGCCAGGCACCGGGTCCGGCTCGCACTAGTTGCAGCCAGGCACCGGGTCCGGCTCGCACTAGTTGCAGCCAGGCACCGGGTCCGGCTCGCACTAGTTGCAGCCAGGCACCGGGTCCGGCTCGCACTAGTTGCAGCCAGGCACCGGGTCCGGCTCGCACTAGTTGCAGCCAGGCACCGGGTCCGGCTCGCACTAGTTGCAGCCAGGCACCGGGTCCGGCTCGCACTAGTTGCAGCCAGGCACCGGGTCCGGCCTGCACTAGTTGCAGCCAGGCACCGGGTCCGGCTCGCACTAGTTGCAGCCAGGCACCGGGTCCGGCCTGCACTAGTTGCAGCCAGGCACCGGGTCCGGCTCGCACTAGTTGCAGCCAGGCACCGGGTCCGGCTCGCACTAGTTGCAGCCAGGCACCGGGTCCGGCTCGCACTAGTTGCAGCCAGGCACCGGGTCCGGCTCGCACTAGTTGCAGCCAGGCACCGGGTCCGGCTCGCACTAGTTGCAGCCAGGCACCGGGCTTGGCCTGCACTAGTTGCAGCCAGGCACCGGGTCCGGCTCGCACTAGTTGCAGCCAGGCACCGGGCTTGGCCTGCACTAGTTGCAGCCAGGCACCGGGCTTGGCCTGCACTAGTTGCAGCCAGGCACCGGGTCCGGCCTGCACTAGTTGCAGCCAGGCACCGGGCTTGGCCTGCACTAGTTGCAGCCAGGCACCGGGTCCGGCTCGCACTAGTTGCAGCCAGGCACCGGGCTTGGCCTGCACTAGTTGCAGCCAGGCACCGGGTCCGGCCTGCACTAGTTGCAGCCAGGCACCGGGCTTGGCCTGCACTAGTTGCAGCCAGGCACCGGGTCCGGCCTGCACTAGTTGCAGCCAGGCACCGGGTCCGGCTCGCACTAGTTGCAGCCAGGCACCGGGCTTGGCCTGCACTAGTTGCAGCCAGGCACCGGGTCCGGCCTGCACTAGTTGCAGCCAGGCACCGGGCTTGGCCTGCACTAGTTGCAGCCAGGCACCGGGTCCGGCTCGCACTAGTTGCAGCCAGGCACCGGGCTTGGCCTGCACTAGTTGCAGCCAGGCACCGGGTCCTGCTCGCACTAGTTGCAGCCAGGCACCGGGTCCGGCTCGCACTAGTTGCAGCCAGGCACCGGGCTTGGCCTGCACTAGTTGCAGCCAGGCACCGGGCTTGGCTCGCACTAGTTGCAGCCAGGCACCGGGTCCGGCTCGCACTAGTTGCAGCCAGGCACCGGGTCCGGCTCGCACTAGATGCAGCCAGGCACCGGGTCCGGCTCGCACTAGTTGCAGCCAGGCACCGGGTCCGGCTCGCACTAGTTGCAGCCAGGCACCGGGTCCGGCTCGCACTAGTTGCAGCCAGGCACCGGGCTTGGCCTGCACTAGTTGCAGCCAGGCACCGGGTCCTGCCTGCACTAGTTGCAGCCAGGCACCGGGCTTGGCCTGCACTAGTTGCAGCCAGGCACCGGGTCCGGCTCGCACTAGTTGCAGCCAGGCACCGGGTCCGGCTCGCACTAGTTGCAGCCAGGCACCGGGTCCGGCTCGCACTAGTTGCAGCCAGGCACCGGGTCCGGCTCGCACTAGTTGCAGCCAGGCACCGGGTCCGGCTCGCACTAGTTGCAGCCAGGCACCGGGTCCGGCTCGCACTAGTTGCAGCCAGGCACCGGGTCCGGCTCGCACTAGTTGCAGCCAGGCACCGGGTCCGGCTCGCACTAGTTGCAGCCAGGCACCGGGTCCGGCCTGCACTAGTTGCAGCCAGGCACCGGGTCCGGCTCGCACTAGTTGCAGCCAGGCACCGGGTCCGGCTCGCACTAGTTGCAGCCAGGCACCGGGTCCGGCTCGCACTAGTTGCAGCCAGGCACCGGGTCCGGCTCGCACTAGTTGCAGCCAGGCACCGGGTCCGGCCTGCACTAGTTGCAGCCAGGCACCGGGTCCGGCTCGCACTAGTTGCAGCCAGGCACCGGGTCCGGCTCGCACTAGTTGCAGCCAGGCACCGGGTCCGGCTCGCACTAGTTGCAGCCAGGCACCGGGTCCGGCTCGCACTAGTTGCAGCCAGGCACCGGGTCCGGCTCGCACTAGTTGCAGCCAGGCACCGGGTCCGGCTCGCACTAGTTGCAGCCAGGCACCGGGCTTGGCCTGCACTAGTTGCAGCCAGGCACCGGGTCCGGCTCGCACTAGTTGCAGCCAGGCACCGGGTCCGGCTCGCACTAGTTGCAGCCAGGCACCGGGCTTGGCCTGCACTAGTTGCAGCCAGGCACCGGGTCCGGCTCGCACTAGTTGCAGCCAGGCACCGGGCTTGGCCTGCACTAGTTGCAGCCAGGCACCGGGTCCGGCCTGCACTAGTTGCAGCCAGGCACCGGGCTTGGCCTGCACTAGTTGCAGCCAGGCACCGGGTCCGGCTCGCACTAGTTGCAGCCAGGCACCGGGCTTGGCCTGCACTAGTTGCAGCCAGGCACCGGGTCCGGCCTGCACTAGTTGCAGCCAGGCACCGGGTCCGGATCGCACTAGTTGCAGCCAGGCACCGTGTCCGGCTCTCACTAGTTGCAGCCAGGCACCGGGCTTGGCCTGCACTAGTTGCAGCCAGGCACCGGGTCCGGCCTGCACTAGTTGCAGCCAGGCACCGGGTCCGGCTCGCACTAGTTGCAGCCAGGCACCGGGTCCGGCTCGCACTAGTTGCAGCCAGGCACCGGGTCCGGCTCGCACTAGTTGCAGCCAGGCACCGGGTCCGGCTCGCACTAGTTGCAGCCAGGCACCGGGTCCGGCTCGCACTAGTTGCAGCCAGGCACCGGGTCCGGCTCGCACTAGTTGCAGCCAGGCACCGGGTCCGGCTCGCACTAGTTGCAGCCAGGCACCGGGTCCGGCTCGCACTAGTTGCAGCCAGGCACCGGGTCCGGCTCGCACTAGTTGCAGCCAGGCACCGGGTCCGGCTCGCACTAGTTGCAGCCAGGCACCGGGTCCGGCTCGCACTAGATGCAGCCAGGCACCGGGTCCGGCTCGCACTAGTGTCATGGAAATTTTGTATTGTTGGTCGAACTTTAAATGTGTCATGTATTTGTGTTATTCATATGTCTCTCGTGTGGCTTAATTAAAGCTCTGAAGGCTGCAATTGGGCCATGCGCATGTACAATGTATGTATTACAGTACTCAGCTTGGTAATGGATGAGATGGCAGATCTGCGCTTATAGACCGGCGTGTATACCACCACGGCATTCCATGCGAATGCTGCTGTCAGTAGACCGTGGGCCTGTATCCGCATATCAGCAGCATGGTACCACGTGGGCTTCATAACGCAATGCGCAAGCGGTGTGAACTCCACGTGTAGGCTTATGCATATCTTACAACCCATTACTAACTTGAAACTGTATCTGGGATGGATGTGTTTTAATAAAGATCGTATCGGGCCCATCCAGGTACAGACTGATATTTTTAGAGAGTGCTTGTACAGAGAATGTACATACCAATAGAAGATAGTAGGACAGGAAATATGACCTCAGATGGCTCATAGGGGGGAAGGGGAGGAAGTCTGCTGACCTCAGAAGGTTCATGGGGGAGGACCAGTGATAGATAATAGCAAAGGCTATGCTCCAATTGGAATGTACATCCTCTGTATAGGCAATCCCCATTGTATTGTTCGGTGGGAGGGATTGACTTTATTCATGTGGGGGGCATGTGTGTATTCTTAATAAAACAGAGAGCTGAGCCTAAAATCAGCCCCTTATGTGAGTTGCAACCAGCCTTAGAGTGTCGTGTGATCATTCCAGGGTAACGGAGCTCCATCACCCACAAATTCAACAGGACCAAAGTATTTGGATGGGCAGGAATCGTGTAGTTTAGCTGCAGTCGTGGTAAGCGAGATTCGCACAGCTTTATGGGGGATTTCTGCGCATCCAACTGCGAGTACTCACGGTAAGGAGAAATTCGTTAAAGCGAATTTCCAAGACAGTTTGGCGAGCCTGGTGGATACTAACGCGTATTCTTGCGTAGCTAACCTAGAACGAGGGGGGAATGGCCATCATGAACTAGCAAAAAGTATGCCGGCACATTTCAGGTCTCTCTGCCATTAAGAGGATCGCTTTTTGCGTGTTCGTGTGGCTGATTTCGCTCTCTGTTAGCTAACAAGAAATACCGCTTAACAAGGACCTCGTTTTTTGTCCTAAACTCTTGATTTGTGGGTGAAAAGACGAGGGTTTGTCTCTGCTGAGAGCAGCAGGGGGGGTGGGTTTTGGTTGGCTGGATTTGGTCAAGTTTAAAAATCTTCCAACCAAAAATTAAACGGGTATATGTTTTAGTGGGTAAAAGTTGTTGCATAGTGTTAGGTAAGTATTTGTGGGCTGTAGGTACTGTGGTGATTGCTTTACCCCCCTCCACGTGAGGTAATTATTACAGTGCTGAAAGGCTTAGGTTAATTGTTAACTGTTGTAAGATCTGTGTTATGTGGTCTGTACAATGTTTTGTGGAATTACTGCTCCCAGCAAGCATGCAGCAGGGGGTCCTTTTTGTTACATGTGCATGTTAGTGTGATATGTTGGTGTTTTATGTCCGTTCTGTGATTGTGCCCAAATTGTGTTGTATGTGTACTTCATATTGTTGTGTAATTGTCCAGTGTATGTTCTGTCCAAAAGTCTGTTTTATGTAAGAGGCAATTTTGAGGCTAGAGGCTGCCGTGTGCTTCCCTGTGGGGGGCCATTCTAGCGTTACCATGTGCTTCCCTGTGGGGGGTCATTCTAGTATCTGCCATGTGCTCCTCTGTGGGGGGTCATCTTCTTGACAAACCACATGGACTCCTTTTGTTTGGTGGCCATTTTGTTGGCTACCATATGTGCAGTAATCTCTATGCAATGTGCATGAAGTTTCCTATATGCATTTGACCCATATTGTGTTTTTAATCCAAATTTTTTACAGTTTCATTTGTTTGCTTTTAGCTTTAAATTTGCGTATTGCCAGCCAATTTAAAGTGTATTAAGCGAGTTTTCCCTTCACGTGTTCCACATTTAATGAGCGCGGTGAAGTCTGGGTTTTTGCACATAGATTTCTTGTATAGTGATTATGTTTTTCTTGTGTTTTTCCTGTTAAAAGTAGTTCCTTATTGTAAAGCGGGTTTGTTTTAAGCTGCTGTGTCGCGTGTTTCACGTCCAGCAGACTTTTTGTGTAAACGGTTCTAGGTGGTTGCAGTAAAGATTGCGTGTATAACGTGGATCGTTTAGCGGTGCTGATAGGAGTGATTTTTGAGTCAGCAACAAGGTTACTTTTGGCGCAGTTTTTCGGTTTACCTCTGTGTAATTGTTTTACTGTGAAACGTCCCGTGTTTTTCATAAGGATCCACTTTGTCCTTTTTAACAGTTTTTCAGGTTGAAAAGAGTTTTTTTTTCTGTGTGTATTAGGAAAGTTTTTTTCTTTACACAAATTTCCTAAAGGTCAGTTAGCAGGTTTCTGCCCAACCAGTGACCCCGAAGTAACATCCAAGAACCCCTCTTTTTGTTTTGACTTGTGTTAGCTACTGTGTGCAGGGAGAGAAAAGCCACTTTCATCATTGTGCGGTGTGGCCTGCCAAACACAGTGGGTGATGAGAACCACATAAATTACGCTGTGCGAGTGGGCGGTCCAGGGAAATCCTGGTTACCACAAACACTTCGGGTGGTCAGGATCACACAAATTGCGCTGTGGGAGTGGGAGGTGTGCTCTCAGTCTGACCGCCACTTGATGCGCTTCGGGTGATCGATAAGTATCACATAAATTACGCTGTGCTGGGAAAGTGGTGGAATCAGGCCTCTCGGTAGGATCCCACCGAGTGCTCCAGGGGGTAAACAGGTACCCGGACGCGGGATATATACCAGTGACTAGTCACGATGGGCAGTAGTCAGTCCATGAAGAGAGAGGGGGAACCAGCCCTCTTCAGGGTAAGGACAGCTGCACAACTGATGAAGGTGAGTTTGGGGGGGAAGTCTACAGAACCCCTCAAAAGGTGGAATAAATGGTCGAAGGGTACCAGATGGGAAATTCCCCGGGAAGGTACATTTGACGCATGGAGGTGGGAAAAATTCATCTCTGAATTTGAACCACGGATGCAGGCGTCAGAACTAGAGATCGCACAGCTATGGCTTCACAGGTCAATCCAATTAGGGAGGCAGGGCATACATAAACTGGTGTCTGTCCGGAAGAACCAGGTGATGTATACCTGGCCTCCAGAGGGAATAAAACAGGAGGATCCAGTGTCAGAGGTGGAGGAAGCTCTTTCAGGGCTGACTCTACTAAGGCAGGCAGGATCAGGGTCTGCTGGGGTTCCCCAACAACCAACAGTGGCTGAGATAAGTATAACTGCACCTGTCTCTTCTGTTAGTGACGTCACTCTTGACATACCTTCTGTGTCTTCTGTCTCTATGCCTCAGCCTCTGCCTCTACCTCTCCCTTCTCCCTGCTTCACCCCAGCTCCTTCTGTTTCCAACTATGAAGCCTACTCAACAACCGATTTGCAGACTATCTGTGAATCAAGGGGAATAGACACCCGGTTAAAAAACAGGGCGGATTGCATCAAAGCGCTACGAACCACTGATCAGACCCCTGCCCCCCAGCTATACCCTGATCTGAGGGACCTCAAACCTGAAGGTGCAGTAAGCGAGGTGGTTAATCTAAGCCCACCGATGATGCTGGGTCAGCCCTTGCACTCTTCCCGGACCGAGGCCTATCCAGTCAGGGTGCAGCAATTTGAAGGTCCTCCCAATGCACGGGGGGAACGGACTTTAGGGGAACGGGTAGTTTGGCATGTCCCCTTCACCCCGGCAGAGATCCGCACTATTCTGGCTGAGCTCCCGGACTATCGAGTCAATCCGAGAGGATTTGCTCGAATGTTTGGACAAAACCAGTTCAGCTATGGTATGAGCGGGTCAGATTGTGCACAGATCCTACGGGCAAAGGTGGGCATGGAAGTGGCCAGTACAGTGATTGCAGGGTGCTCTATAACCACGCATGAGGAGATGACTTCAGGGGGCAGAGAGTTCTGTACACAGCTAAAGGCAAAGCTTCCAGAAATGTATGGTGCTACCTCTACTACGGACATGATGAAGCTCACCCAGGGTCCTAATGAGGAAAGCGCCTGCTTCTGGCGCCGTCTCAAGCAGACGGCACTGGATGCGGATCTGGAAGTTGGACCTGATGCTCCAACTGAAGGGGTAAAGGTGACCGCGACGCACATTCTGTTGCGGGCCAAATTTTTGGAAGGCATCAATATTAAAATTCGGGAAAGGCTGGTTCTGGCCCGACCCGAATATAATGAGATGTCTATCCCTGCTATCCTTTCCACTCTTGCGGCAATAGAGAGGGAAATGGATAGAAGAAAACAAGACAAGGCCAAAGTTCTTATGTCCCAGACCCCACACGAAAAACCAAGGGATCTGGGTCACAGGAAGGATAGGCCCCCACCCAGGTGCTTCCAGTGCCACCAAACGGGGCACATGAGGAGGAGCTGTCCCCAATTACCTAAAGGTCGGTGGCAGTTCATTCCTGATGAGTCCCCCGCCCCTATGACCACCATGGTAAGTAACTCCTATGAATCCTCATAGGAAGTTGGCAAATCGGTGTCGGCCCAGATCCATCTTTTTCTCGAGGAATTAAAATATCCCCTCCCTTGCCTCATCGACACCGGTGCAGCCAGAACAGTCTTGCGAAAACAGGACATCCAAGGCAAGGTACCCCTCTCAGGGGCAAACACACCGACGGTAGGTCTCACAGGTCAAACAGTGTCTCTACAGTCCACCAAACCACTCCATTTCAGGTTAGGTCTGCACACTGAGGCTGTCAGGTCAGTGCTGGTCTCAGATGACGTCCCCATCAATCTTTTGGGAGCGGACATCTTGTCAGACATTCAAGCTGTCATTGAGTTCACCCCATCGGGTGTTGTGGTGAGTAGTGCCCTGTCGGAAGAAAGACTGTGCACATTGTTGGCCCTACCTTATCTCACCGAGGCTACATATTGTCTGGAGTTGGACGTATTGGCTGAAGTTGACCCCAAAGTTTGGGCAGCAGATAAATATGATGTGGGTCTCTTGCCGGTACCTCCAACTACAGTCAACATCAGACCAGGAAGCGTGTTACCACAACTACCACAATATCCTTTAAGTGTAGCTCAAATGGACAGCCTAAAAACCCAGATCGACCATTATCTACAGATAAAGGTCCTCACCCCAACCCAGTCGCCATGTAACACACCATTATTCCCAGTAGCAAAAAAGACAGCACCTGGTCAACCGACCACCTACCGGCTGGTACATGACCTGAGAGCGGTAAACAAAATCATCATCAGTGATGCCCCTTTGGTGCCCAATCCACACACCCTGCTGGCAACCGTACCACCCAATGCAAAATTTTTTACCGTCATTGATCTGTCAAACGCGTTTTTCTCGGTACCCCTGGATCCCCAGTGTCAGTACCTTTTTGCCTTCTCCTTCCAGGGCCGACAACTTACCTGGACCCGTCTCCCCCAGGGAGCAGTAACCAGTCCCTCGGAATACAGCTGCAAGCTGAAAATCGTGTTAGATCAGTGGACCCCAATGAATCCAGAGGTGGTGTTGTTACAGTATGTTGATGACTTGCTCCTCTGCTGTCCCACTAAAAAGGATTGTTATCAACATACTGTTTCATTACTCAACCATCTGGCGTCAACGGGCAACAAGGCCAGCAAGGAGAAATTACAACTCTGCCAGGAAAAAGTCATCTTCTTGGGGCATTGTATTTCTCAGGGCACCAGGCACCTAACAACCCAAAGAGTGCAGACATTGCAAGACCTAAAGAGACCCAAAAACCACCGTCAGCTGAGAGCCGTCCTCGGCCTTATCAACTACTGCAGAGATTGGGTCCCCAACATCTCGGACAAACTTGGTCCCCTGTATGAGCTGACATCCAAAACACCATTTCAAATGTCAGATGACGACTGGTCAACTCTTCAAGATTTGACTCAGGAACTCTCAATAGCACCAGCCCTAGGTCTACCCAACTATGACCTACCTTTCTACCTTTTCTGTCATGAAAGTCAGGGCCATGCAACCGGAGTACTAACCCAACTTCACGGAACCAAATACCGCCCCATCATGTACCTATCGACCGCTCTGGACCCAGTCATCAAAGGGTCCCCGGGTTGTGTGAGGGCAGTGGCTGCTTGTGCTGTCCTTGTCCAAAAAGTGGGTGACATCGTTTTGGATTCACCCCTCACACTCTACACTCCGCACTCGGTGCAAGAGATCCTAAACCAGGTCCAAACTAAACATCTCTCTGCAGCAAGATTGACCAAATACGAGGTAGCCCTCCTAACTCCTACTAACCTCTCTATCAAACGATGCACTATTCTTAACCCAGCTTCTCTTCTTCCTGTGTTGGAAGACGAGAAAGGGGGGGAGGACAACAACGACGGTGCTGAATTTTGCAACCCGACTAACAATACTAACACCTCTTCTACTAACATGTCTTCTTTGTCCACTACTAACCTCTCTTCCAAAGGACACAACTGCATTTCTTTGATGGAACTGGAGTCAGCGGCGATCAGCCCAGTGAAGGAAACGCCAATATCGGAAGCGAAAAATCTTTTTGTCGATGGGTCCAGGTACTACACCCAAGACGGTAAGCCACACACTGGTTACGCGGTCACGACGGAAAGTGACGTTGTGGAAAAGGGCTCTCTGAACGCACATATGTCAGCTCAGGAAGCTGAGCTGTGGGCACTGGCCAGGGCATGTGAGTTACATGAAGGTCAGAGGATTAATGTTTATACGGATTCGAGGTACGCGTTTGGTATTGCACATGACTTTGGTCCCATCTGGAAAGCGAGGGGATTTCTCACAAGTTCAGGTAAACCGGTGAAGCATGCAGAACTGATTGACAGGTTGTTCATTGCCTTCGGCCTGCCACGGGAGATTGCTGTTCTTAAGGTGAAAGCTCATACCACTGAGACTAGTGTGGAGGCATGTGGAAACGCTTTGGCAGATCGGTCCGCAAAGGCCGGTGCACTGGTTCAGGAAACGGGGGTTCTGATGCTGGCCATCCCTTCAGAGGTTTCATTAGACGAGTTTAAAAAACTGCAATCACAGGCGGGTTTGCAGGAGAAGGCTAGATGGACAGCAGCAGGAGCCTCCCAAGGGTCGAATGACATTTGGTGCCTGAACAAAAGATGGTGTTTGCCAAAGTCCCTTTTCCCCATGATGGCCCACTTGGCTCACTACCCTGGGCACCAATCTAAGACGGCTATGTGTGCGTTGGTAGACGAGCATTGGATTGCACCTGGGTTCAGTACTGCTGCAGCTACCTTTGCAGCTTCTTGCCTAGTCTGTGCCCTACACAACCCTGGCAGAACGGTAGTAATACCCCAAAGGCACTCACCAAAACCTGAACGCCCCTTCCAACGCATCCAGATCGATTACATCTCGTTACCAAAGAGTGGGCCGTACGAATACGCCTTGGTCTGTGTAGATATGTTTTCAGGCTGGCCTGAAGCGTGGCCCGTCACATGTGCCAACGCTAGTACCACGGCGAAGAAAATCCTGTCTGAGGTTGTGTGCCGCTGGGGTCTACCTGAAACCATCGAGTCCGATAGGGGGTCACACTTCACTGGACAGATCTTTGCAGAGGTATGTAAAGCCCTTCACATCAACCAAGGGCTACACACCCCGTATCACCCCGAGAGTAGCGGTAAGGTTGAACGTCTCAACGGAATCCTTAAAAACAGGATCTCCAAAATCATGGCCGATACCAAAAAACCTTGGCCTGAGTGTCTCCCCATTGCCCTCTATTCCATCCGGAATGCCCCTCGGCAACCACATGGGCTGTCACCCTACGAGGTGTTGTTTGGGGGACCTCCCAAAACAGGGTTGTACTTTCCTCAACAGTTGTCGTCTTTGCATTCACAGCTTACAGGTTATGTGCAATCTCTGCAACGGGAGCTGCAGAAGATACACCATCGGGTTCGCGAATCGCTCCCCGATCCAAATACAATAACAGGTGTTCTTTCTATTGAGCCAGGTGATTGGGTCGTCCTAAAGAAACATCAAAGAACCGGACTCGAGCCACGGTTCACCGGACCATACCAAGTCCAGCTGACGACACCTACCTCACTCAAACTCGAGGGACGAGACAACTGGGTGCACGCAAGCCACTGCAAGAAGCTTTTCAGCTACACCAGAGAATGAGGGGTGTCATTTTCCTTTTTCTTTTTGTTTGTATGTCATACATGTGTGTGAACGGAGGAAAAGACGGCAGATACCCCAACCTTTTATTTAAAATGCACCTGCGTTTAGCCAGAACCGCCAACAAAACCAACTGTTGGGTATGCTCTAAGCCCCCACCCAGTCATCACATGTCCGCAATGGCCGCTGTTCATGCCCTATATGACATCCGCGTCGGCATGAAAAAGCAAGGGACCCCTGGTCAGCCCCCACGTAGACATTTGTCGGTAGAACTTAATGACACATTTTTAGCAGGTAACATCAGTTTCAGCACCAATATTAGCTCTAGCTCCTGTAGGGCCCTCACCAGTCCATTATGGGTAACTGGGCAGCTAGGCAGCCCTCAGGTGTGCTTTAACATCAGCTTTGGCACAGGTAACAAGTTTGTTGGGACTACCACCTGCGAGGGAGGTATAACTGTCAATCTGACTAACCAGACTTCCTTTCTGAGTAACCACACTGACCGACCAGACCACGTGTGTTGGAAGGACGGATGTGATGTGCAGACTGAGGGAGCAATCCCCCAGTCTGTGCAACTGTTGCTCAGTACCAGAGGCCGAACGAGGAACTCCTCCTGTTCTGCTCTGACAGGTCCATACTATTTTCTGTGTGGTTCGGCAGCCTATAGAACATTTCCCCAGAACGCGAAAGGTTCGTGTGCCCTCATAAAGCTAGTCCCCGCATCCTATGTAGTGATGGACCATGAAGAGTTGATGGTCCACAAGAAGGTAAGGATGGCAGGGAGAGTTCGCAGGGAGCTGTTCTCCGAGGGCGACCAGGCATGGGCTTGGTTCCCCTCATGGACAGGATGGGGAATAGAACTTATGAAGCGCCTGAACAATTTTTCTGTCATCGTGGATAGTATGTTTAACGAGACCGTAGAGGCTGTCAGAGAAATTGCCCAAGAACAACGGCAGATGGGAATTTTAGTGCTTCAGGAGAAGATGGCCCTTGATTACCTTTTAGCCGCCAAAGGGGGGTTCTGTGAGTTCATCGGAGAGGATTGTTGTACTTGGATAGAAGACACCGATGACAAGGTCCAGGCCCATATGGACAAAGTTAGTGAACTACAGGGAAAAGCTAGAGCTATAGCTAGTGAGGGTTGGAATCCGTTCAAGGGTTTGGGAGGATTGGGAGATTTCCTGTTCTCCATCGGATCTTGGTTGAAGGAAGTGGGAGTGTATATCCTGATGCTTCTCTTTTTCATCTGCCTTTTATATGCCGCGGTGAGATGTTCCTGTTGCCTCATCGACCGTGTAAACCAAGCTCGGGCAGACGACCACATCTCCATGCCCGCTCCTGGGATCCCACTCCAACCACTGATCGGAGGAAGACCTCACCAACCATCCACCTTCTCTACAGATTACGTCCTGGCTTCCCTCTAATTTATCTCTCTGAAGACCACATTCTCCAAGACCTTCAAGCAAGCTTCAAGCCTCATCATGGTTTGTGTCTGCGATTTGGAAAACTGTCTGGGTCGAGACCAGCCTTGTGTGGCCCCGTCTGCAGGGGCAATTTGAGAATCTGTTGCTGGATCTCCCCAGACCACCGTGGGACCACAAGCTTTATTCATACCACAAGTCTGTTTGTGGTTTTTGCAAGAGCCTTCCTGTAGTGAAGGTTCCAACGCTCTTGAGGATCATCGCTTCAATCAAGCCTGTTTGCGTCGAGTCTGCGTCGGGTCTTGTTGTTTCAGGTACCCCGTGGAGCTTTATTCTCAGGGACAACTACAGGAACTCTTTGAAGTTTGAGACTACACCCATCAAGCTGAAGAAGATCAAGAAGGGACACGAGGAGAATATGATAAAACAGGAGGGAATGTCATGGAAATTTTGTATTGTTGGTCGAACTTTAAATGTGTCATGTATTTGTGTTATTCATATGTCTCTCGTGTGGCTTAATTAAAGCTCTGAAGGCTGCAATTGGGCCATGCGCATGTACAATGTATGTATTACAGTACTCGGCTTGGTAATGGATGAGATGGCAGATCTGCGCTTATAGACCGGCGTGTATACCACCACGGCATTCCATGCGAATGCTGCTGTCAGTAGACCGTGGGCCTGTATCCGCATATCAGCAGCATGGTACCACGTGGGCTTCATAACGCAATGCGCAAGCGGTGTGAACTCCACGTGTAGGCTTATGCATATCTTACAACCCATTACTAACTTGAAACTGTATCTGGGATGGATGTGTTTTAATAAAGATCGTATCGGGCCCATCCAGGTACAGACTGATATTTTTAGAGAGTGCTTGTACAGAGAATGTACATACCAATAGAAGATAGTAGGACAGGAAATATGACCTCAGATGGCTCATAGGGGGGAAGGGGAGGAAGTCTGCTGACCTCAGAAGGTTCATGGGGGAGGACCAGTGATAGATAATAGCAAAGGCTATGCTCCAATTGGAGTGTATATCCTCTGTATAAGCAATCCCCATTGTATTGTTCGGTGGGAGGGATTGACTTTATTCATGTGGGGGGCATGTGTGTATTCTTAATAAAACAGAGAGCTGAGCCTAAAATCAGCCCCTTATGTGAGTTGCAACCAGCCTTAGAGTGTCGTGTGATCATTCCAGGGTAACGGAGCTCCATCACCCACAAATTCAACAGGACCAAAGTATTTGGATGGGCAGGAATCGTGTAGTTTAGCTGCAGTCGTGGTAAGCGAGATTCGCACAGCTTTATGGGGGATTTCTGCGCATCCAACTGCGAGTACTCACGGTAAGGAGAAATTCGTTAAAGCGAATTTCCAAGACACTAGTTGCAGCCAGGCACCGGGCTTGGCCTGCACTAGTTGCAGCCAGGCACCGGGTCCGGCTCGCACTAGTTGCAGCCAGGCACCGGGTCCGGCTCGCACTAGTTGCAGCCAGGCACCGGGTCCGGCCTGCACTAGTTGCAGCCAGGCACCGGGTCCGGCCTGCACTAGTTTGCAGCCAGGCACCGGGTCCGGCTCGCACTAGTTGCAGCCAGGCACCGGGTCCGGCTCGCACTAGTTGCAGCCAGGCACCGGGTCCGGCTCGCACTAGTTGCAGCCAGGCACCGGGTCCGGCTCGCACTAGTTGCAGCCAGGCACCGGGTCCGGCTCGCACTAGTTGCAGCCAGGCACCGGGTCCGGCTCGCACTAGTTGCAGCCAGGCACCGGGTCCGGCTCGCACTAGTTGCAGCCAGGCACCGGGTCCGGCTCGCACTAGTTGCAGCCAGGCACCGGGTCCGGCTCGCACTAGATGCAGCCAGGCACCGGGTCCGGCTCGCACTAGTTGCAGCCAGGCACCGGGCTTGGCCTGCACTAGTTGCAGCCAGGCACCGGGTCCGGCTCGCACTAGTTGCAGCCAGGCACCGGGTCCGGCTCGCACTAGTTGCAGCCAGGCACCGGGTCCGGCCTGCACTAGTTGCAGCCAGGCACCGGGTCCGGCTCGCACTAGTTGCAGCCAGGCACCGGGTCCGGCTCGCACTAGTTGCAGCCAGGCACCGGGTCCGGCTCGCACTAGTTGCAGCCAGGCACCGGGTCCGGCTCGCACTAGTTGCAGCCAGGCACCGGGTCCGGCTCGCACTAGATGCAGCCAGGCACCGGGTCCGGCTCGCACTAGTTGCAGCCAGGCACCGGGCTTGGCCTGCACTAGTTGCAGCCAGGCACCGGGTCCGGCTCGCACTAGTTGCAGCCAGGCACCGGGTCCGGCTCGCACTAGTTGCAGCCAGGCACCGGGTCCGGCCTGCACTAGTTGCAGCCAGGCACCGGGTCCGGCTCGCACTAGTTGCAGCCAGGCACCGGGTCCGGCTCGCACTAGTTGCAGCCAGGCACCGGGTCCGGCTCGCACTAGATGCAGCCAGGCACCGGGTCCGGCTCGCACTAGTTGCAGCCAGGCACCGGGCTTGGCCTGCACTAGTTGCAGCCAGGCACCGGGTCCGGCTCGCACTAGTTGCAGCCAGGCACCGGGTCCGGCTCGCACTAGTTGCAGCCAGGCACCGGGTCCGGCTCGCACTAGTTGCAGCCAGGCACCGGGTCCGGCTCGCACTAGTTGCAGCCAGGCACCGGGTCCGGCTCGCACTAGTTGCAGCCAGGCACCGGGTCCGGCTCGCACTAGTTGCAGCCAGGCACCGGGTCTGGCCTGCACTAGTTGCAGCCAGGCACCGGGTCCGGCCTGCACTAGTTGCAGCCAGGCACCGGGTCCGGCTCGCACTAGTTGCAGCCAGGCACCGGGTCCGGCTCGCACTAGTTGCAGCCAGGCACCGGGTCCGGCTCGCACTAGTTGCAGCCAGGCACCGGGTCCGGCTCGCACTAGTTGCAGCCAGGCACCGGGTCCGGCTCGCACTAGTTGCAGCCAGGCACCGGGTCCGGCTCGCACTAGTTGCAGCCAGGCACCGGGCTTGGCCTGCACTAGTTGCAGCCAGGCACCGGGTCCGGCTCGCACTAGTTGCAGCCAGGCACCGGGTCCGGCTCGCACTAGTTGCAGCCAGGCACCGGGCTTGGCCTGCACTAGTTGCAGCCAGGCACCGGGTCCGGCTCGCACTAGTTGCAGCCAGGCACCGGGCTTGGCCTGCACTAGTTGCAGCCAGGCACCGGGCTCTGCACTAGTTGCAGCCAGGCACCGGGTCCGGCTCGCACTAGTTGCAGCCAGGCACCGGGCTTGGCCTGCACTAGTTGCAGCCAGGCACCGGGTCCGGCCTGCACTAGTTGCAGCCAGGCACCGGGTCCGGCTCGCACTAGTTGCAGCCAGGCACCGTGTCCGGCTCTCACTAGTTGCAGCCAGGCACCGGGCTTGGCCTGCACTAGTTGCAGCCAGGCACCGGGTCCGGCCTGCACTAGTTGCAGCCAGGCACCGGGCTTGGCCTGCACTAGTTGCAGCCAGGCACCGGGCTTGGCCTGCACTAGTTGCAGCCAGGCACCGGGTCCGGCTCGCACTAGTTGCAGCCAGGCACCGGGTCCGGCTCGCACTAGTTGCAGCCAGGCACCGGGTCCGGCTCGCACTAGTTGCAGCCAGGCACCGGGTCCGGCTCGCACTAGTTGCAGCCAGGCACCGGGTCCGGCTCGCACTAGTTGCAGCCAGGCACCGGGTCCGGCTCGCACTAGTTGCAGCCAGGCACCGGGTCCGGCTCGCACTAGTTGCAGCCAGGCACCGGGTCCGGCTCGCACTAGTTGCAGCCAGGCACCGGGTCCGGCTCGCACTAGTTGCAGCCAGGCACCGGGTCCGGCTCGCACTAGTTGCAGCCAGGCACCGGGCTTGGCCTGCACTAGTTGCAGCCAGGCACCGGGCTTGGCTCGCACTAGTTGCAGCCAGGCACCGGGTCCGGCTCGCACTAGTTGCAGCCAGGCACCGGGTCCGGCTCGCACTAGTTGCAGCCAGGCACCGGGTCCGGCTCGCACTAGTTGCAGCCAGGCACCGGGTCCGGCTCGCACTAGTTGCAGCCAGGCACCGGGTCCGGCTCGCACTAGTTGCAGCCAGGCACCGGGTCCGGCTCGCACTAGTTGCAGCCAGGCACCGGGTCCGGCCTGCACTAGTTGCAGCCAGGCACCGGGTCCGGCTCGCACTAGTTGCAGCCAGGCACCGGGTCCGGCTCGCACTAGTTGCAGCCAGGCACCGGGTCCGGCTCGCACTAGTTGCAGCCAGGCACCGGGTCCGGCTCGCACTAGTTGCAGCCAGGCACCGGGTCCGGCTCGCACTAGTTGCAGCCAGGCACCGGGCTTGGCCTGCACTAGTTGCAGCCAGGCACCGGGCTTGGCCTGCACTAGTTGCAGCCAGGCACCGGGTCCGGCTCGCACTAGTTGCAGCCAGGCACCGGGTCCGGCTCGCACTAGTTGCAGCCAGGCACCGGGTCCGGCTCGCACTAGTTGCAGCCAGGCACCGGGTCCGGCTCGCACTAGTTGCAGCCAGGCACCGGGCTTGGCCTGCACTAGTTGCAGCCAGGCACCGGGTCCGGCCTGCACTAGTTGCAGCCAGGCACCGGGTCCGGCTCGCACTAGTTGCAGCCAGGCACCGGGTCCGGCTCGCACTAGTTGCAGCCAGGCACCGGGTCCGGCCTGCACTAGTTGCAGCCAGGCACCGGGTCCGGCTCGCACTAGTTGCAGCCAGGCACCGGGTCCGGCTCGCACTAGTTGCAGCCAGGCACCGGGTCCGGCTCGCACTAGATGCAGCCAGGCACCGGGTCCGGCTCGCACTAGATGCAGCCAGGCACCGGGTCCGGCTCGCACTAGTTGCAGCCAGGCACCGGGCTTGGCCTGCACTAGTTGCAGCCAGGCACCGGGTCCGGCTCGCACTAGTTGCAGCCAGGCACCGGGTCCGGCTCGCACTAGTTGCAGCCAGGCACCGGGTCCGGCCTGCACTAGTTGCAGCCAGGCACCGGGTCCGGCTCGCACTAGTTGCAGCCAGGCACCGGGTCCGGCTCGCACTAGTTGCAGCCAGGCACCGGGTCCGGCTCGCACTAGTTGCAGCCAGGCACCGGGCTTGGCCTGCACTAGTTGCAGCCAGGCACCGGGTCCGGCCTGCACTAGTTGCAGCCAGGCACCGGGTCCGGCTCGCACTAGTTGCAGCCAGGCACCGGGTCCGGCTCGCACTAGTTGCAGCCAGGCACCGGGTCCGGCTCGCACTAGTTGCAGCCAGGCACCGGGTCCGGCTCGCACTAGTTGCAGCCAGGCACCGGGTCCGGCTCGCACTAGTTGCAGCCAGGCACCGGGTCCGGCTCGCACTAGTTGCAGCCAGGCACCGGGTCCGGCTCGCACTAGTTGCAGCCAGGCACCGGGTCCGGCTCGCACTAGTTGCAGCCAGGCACCGGGCTTGGCCTGCACTAGTTGCAGCCAGGCACCGGGTCCGGCCTGCACTAGTTGCAGCCAGGCACCGGGCTTGGCCTGCACTAGTTGCAGCCAGGCACCGGGTCCGGCTCGCACTAGTTGCAGCCAGGCACCGGGTCCGGCTCGCACTAGTTGCAGCCAGGCACCGGGTCCGGCCTGCACTAGTTGCAGCCAGGCACCGGGTCCGGCTCGCACTAGTTGCAGCCAGGCACCGGGTCCGGCTCGCACTAGTTGCAGCCAGGCACCGGGTCCGGCTCGCACTAGTTGCAGCCAGGCACCGGGTCCGGCTCGCACTAGTTGCAGCCAGGCACCGGGCTTGGCCTGCACTAGTTGCAGCCAGGCACCGGGTCCGGCTCGCACTAGTTGCAGCCAGGCACCGGGCTTGGCCTGCACTAGTTGCAGCCAGGCACCGGGTCCGGCTCGCACTAGTTGCAGCCAGGCACCGGGCTTGGCCTGCACTAGTTGCAGCCAGGCACCGGGTCCGGCTCGCACTAGTTGCAGCCAGGCACCGGGCTTGGCCTGCACTAGTTGCAGCCAGGCACCGGGTCCGGCCTGCACTAGTTGCAGCCAGGCACCGGGTCCGGCTCGCACTAGTTGCAGCCAGGCACCGTGTCCGGCTCTCACTAGTTGCAGCCAGGCACCGGGCTTGGCCTGCACTAGTTGCAGCCAGGCACCGGGTCCGGCCTGCACTAGTTGCAGCCAGGCACCGGGCTTGGCCTGCACTAGTTGCAGCCAGGCACCGGGTCCGGCTCGCACTAGTTGCAGCCAGGCACCGGGCTTGGCCTGCACTAGTTGCAGCCAGGCACCGGGTCCGGCTCGCACTAGTTGCAGCCAGGCACCGGGTCCGGCTCGCACTAGTTGCAGCCAGGCACCGGGTCCGGCTCGCACTAGATGCAGCCAGGCACCGGGTCCGGCTCGCACTAGTTGCAGCCAGGCACCGGGCTTGGCCTGCACTAGTTGCAGCCAGGCACCGGGTCCGGCTCGCACTAGTTGCAGCCAGGCACCGGGTCCGGCTCGCACTAGTTGCAGCCAGGCACCGGGTCCGGCTCGCACTAGTTGCAGCCAGGCACCGGGTCCGGCTCGCACTAGTTGCAGCCAGGCACCGTGCTTGGCCTGCACTAGTTGCAGCCAGGCACCGGGCTTGGCCTGCACTAGTTGCAGCCAGGCACCGGGCTTGGCTCGCACTAGTTGCAGCCAGGCACCGGGTCCGGCCTGCACTAGTTGCAGCCAGGCACCGGGTCCGGCTCGCACTAGTTGCAGCCAGGCACCGGGTCCGGCTCGCACTAGTTGCAGCCAGGCACCGGGTCCGGCTCGCACTAGTTGCAGCCAGGCACCGGGCTTGGCCTGCACTAGTTGCAGCCAGGCACCGGGCTTGGCTCGCACTAGTTGCAGCCAGGCACCGGGTCCGGCTCGCACTAGTTGCAGCCAGGCACCGGGTCCGGCTCGCACTAGTTGCAGCCAGGCACCGGGTCCGGCTCGCACTAGTTGCAGCCAGGCACCGGGTCCGGCTCGCACTAGTTGCAGCCAGGCACCGGGCTTGGCCTGCACTAGTTGCAGCCAGGCACCGGGCTTGGCCTGCACTAGTTGCAGCCAGGCACCGGGTCCGGCTCGCACTAGTTGCAGCCAGGCACCGGGTCCGGCTCGCACTAGTTGCAGCCAGGCACCGGGTCCGGCTCGCACTAGTTGCAGCCAGGCACCGGGTCCGGCTCGCACTAGTTGCAGCCAGGCACCGGGTCCGGCTCGCACTAGTTGCAGCCAGGCACCGGGTCCGGCTCGCACTAGTTGCAGCCAGGCACCGGGTCCGGCTCGCACTAGTTGCAGCCAGGCACCGGGCTTGGCCTGCACTAGTTGCAGCCAGGCACCGGGCTTGGCCTGCACTAGTTGCAGCCAGGCACCGGGTCCGGCTCGCACTAGTTGCAGCCAGGCACCGGGTCCGGCTCGCACTAGTTGCAGCCAGGCACCGGGTCCGGCTCGCACTAGTTGCAGCCAGGCACCGGGTCCGGCTCGCACTAGTTGCAGCCAGGCACCGGGTCCGGCTCGCACTAGTTGCAGCCAGGCACCGGGTCCGGCTCGCACTAGTTGCAGCCAGGCACCGGGTCCGGCTCGCACTAGTTGCAGCCAGGCACCGGGTCCGGCTCGCACTAGTTGCAGCCAGGCACCGGGTCCGGCTCGCACTAGTTGCAGCCAGGCACCGGGTCCGGCCTGCACTAGTTGCAGCCAGGCACCGGGTCCGGCTCGCACTAGTTGCAGCCAGGCACCGGGTCCGGCTCGCACTAGTTGCAGCCAGGCACCGGGTCCGGCTCGCACTAGTTGCAGCCAGGCACCGGGTCCGGCTCGCACTAGTTGCAGCCAGGCACCGGGTCCGGCTCGCACTAGTTGCAGCCAGGCACCGGGTCCGGCTCGCACTAGTTGCAGCCAGGCACCGGGTCCGGCCTGCACTAGTTGCAGCCAGGCACCGGGTCCGGCCTGCACTAGTTGCAGCCAGGCACCGGGTCCGGCTCGCACTAGTTGCAGCCAGGCACCGGGTCCGGCTCGCACTAGTTGCAGCCAGGCACCGGGTCCGGCTCGCACTAGTTGCAGCCAGGCACCGGGCTTGGCCTGCACTAGTTGCAGCCAGGCACCGGGTCCGGCTCGCACTAGTTGCAGCCAGGCACCGGGCTTGGCCTGCACTAGTTGCAGCCAGGCACCGGGTCCGGCCTGCACTAGTTGCAGCCAGGCACCGGGTCCGGCCTGCACTAGTTGCAGCCAGGCACCGGGCTTGGCCTGCACTAGTTGCAGCCAGGCACCGGGTCCGGCTCGCACTAGTTGCAGCCAGGCACCGGGCTTGGCCTGCACTAGTTGCAGCCAGGCACCGGGTCCGGCCTGCACTAGTTGCAGCCAGGCACCGGGTCCGGCTCGCACTAGTTGCAGCCAGGCACCGTGTCCGGCTCTCACTAGTTGCAGCCAGGCACCGGGCTTGGCCTGCACTAGTTGCAGCCAGGCACCGGGTCCGGCCTGCACTAGTTGCAGCCAGGCACCGGGTCCGGCTCGCACTAGTTGCAGCCAGGCACCGGGTCCGGCTCGCACTAGTTGCAGCCAGGCACCGGGTCCGGCTCGCACTAGTTGCAGCCAGGCACCGGGTCCGGCTCGCACTAGTTGCAGCCAGGCACCGGGTCCGGCTCGCACTAGTTGCAGCCAGGCACCGGGTCCGGCTCGCACTAGTTGCAGCCAGGCACCGGGTCCGGCTCGCACTAGTTGCAGCCAGGCACCGGGTCCGGCTCGCACTAGTTGCAGCCAGGCACCGGGCTTGGCCTGCACTAGTTGCAGCCAGGCACCGGGTCCGGCTCGCACTAGTTGCAGCCAGGCACCGGGCTTGGCCTGCACTAGTTGCAGCCAGGCACCGGGTCCGGCCTGCACTAGTTGCAGCCAGGCACCGGGTCCGGCTCGCACTAGTTGCAGCCAGGCACCGTGTCCGGCTCTCACTAGTTGCAGCCAGGCACCGGGCTTGGCCTGCACTAGTTGCAGCCAGGCACCGGGTCCGGCCTGCACTAGTTGCAGCCAGGCACCGGGTCCGGCTCGCACTAGTTGCAGCCAGGCACCGGGTCCGGCTCGCACTAGTTGCAGCCAGGCACCGGGTCCGGCTCGCACTAGTTGCAGCCAGGCACCGGGTCCGGCTCGCACTAGTTGCAGCCAGGCACCGGGTCCGGCTCGCACTAGTTGCAGCCAGGCACCGGGTCCGGCTCGCACTAGTTGCAGCCAGGCACCGGGTCCGGCTCGCACTAGATGCAGCCAGGCACCGGGTCCGGCTCGCACTAGTTGCAGCCAGGCACCGGGTCCGGCTCGCACTAGTTGCAGCCAGGCACCGGGTCCGGCTCGCACTAGTTGCAGCCAGGCACCGGGTCCGGCTCGCACTAGTTGCAGCCAGGCACCGGGTCCGGCTCGCACTAGTTGCAGCCAGGCACCGGGTCCGGCTCGCACTAGTTGCAGCCAGGCACCGGGTCCGGCCTGTACTAGTTGCAGCCAGGCACCGGGCTTGGCCTGCACTAGTTGCAGCCAGGCACCGGGTCCGGCTCGCACTAGTTGCAGCCAGGCACCGGGCTTGGCCTGCACTAGTTGCAGCCAGGCACCGGGTCCGGCCTGCACTAGTTGCAGCCAGGCACCGGGTCCGGCTCGCACTAGTTGCAGCCAGGCACCGTGTCCGGCTCTCACTAGTTGCAGCCAGGCACCGGGCTTGGCCTGCACTAGTTGCAGCCAGGCACCGGGTCCGGCCTGCACTAGTTGCAGCCAGGCACCGGGTCCGGCTCGCACTAGTTGCAGCCAGGCACCGGGTCCGGCTCGCACTAGTTGCAGCCAGGCACCGGGTCCGGCTCGCACTAGTTGCAGCCAGGCACCGGGTCCGGCTCGCACTAGTTGCAGCCAGGCACCGGGTCCGGCTCGCACTAGTTGCAGCCAGGCACCGGGTCCGGCTCGCACTAGTTGCAGCCAGGCACCGGGTCCGGCTCGCACTAGTTGCAGCCAGGCACCGGGTCCGGCTCGCACTAGTTGCAGCCAGGCACCGGGTCCGGCTCGCACTAGTTGCAGCCAGGCACCGGGTCCGGCTCGCACTAGTTGCAGCCAGGCACCGGGTCCGGCTCGCACTAGATGCAGCCAGGCACCGGGTCCGGCTCGCACTAGTTGCAGCCAGGCACCGGGTCCGGCTCGCACTAGTTGCAGCCAGGCACCGGGTCCGGCTCGCACTAGTTGCAGCCAGGCACCGGGTCCGGCTCGCACTAGTTGCAGCCAGGCACCGGGTCCGGCTCGCACTAGTTGCAGCCAGGCACCGGGTCCGGCTCGCACTAGTTGCAGCCAGGCACCGGGTCCGGCTCGCACTAGTTGCACCCAGGCACCGGGTCCGGCTCGCACTAGTTGCAGCCAGGCACCGGGCTTGGCCTGCACTAGTTGCAGCCAGGCACCGGGTCCGGCTCGCACTAGTTGCAGCCAGGCACCGGGTCCGGCTCGCACTAGTTGCAGCCAGGCACCGGGTCCGGCTCGCACTAGATGCAGCCAGGCACCGGGTCCGGCTTGCACTAGTTGCAGCCAGGCACCGGGCTTGGCCTGCACTAGTTGCAGCCAGGCACCGGGTCCGGCTCGCACTAGTTGCAGCCAGGCACCGGGCTTGGCCTGCACTAGTTGCAGCCAGGCACCGGGTCCGGCTCGCACTAGTTGCAGCCAGGCACCGGGTCCGGCTCGCACTAGTTGCAGCCAGGCACCGGGTCCGGCTCGCACTAGATGCAGCCAGGCACCGGGTCCGGCTTGCACTAGTTGCAGCCAGGCACCGGGCTTGGCCTGCACTAGTTGCAGCCAGGCACCAGGTCCGGCTCGCACTAGTTGCAGCCAGGCACCGGGTCCGGCTCGCACTAGTTGCAGCCAGGCACCGGGCTTGGCCTGCACTAGTTGCAGCCAGGCACCGGGTCCGGCTCGCACTAGTTGCAGCCAGGCACCGGGCTTGGCCTGCACTAGTTGCAGCCAGGCACCGGGTCCGGCCTGCACTAGTTGCAGCCAGGCACCGGGCTTGGCCTGCACTAGTTGCAGCCAGGCACCGGGTCCGGCTCGCACTAGTTGCAGCCAGGCACCGGGCTTGGCCTGCACTAGTTGCAGCCAGGCACCGGGTCCGGCCTGCACTAGTTGCAGCCAGGCACCGGGTCCGGCTCGCACTAGTTGCAGCCAGGCACCGTGTCCGGCTCGCACTAGTTGCAGCCAGGCACCGTGTCCGGCTCTCACTAGTTGCAGCCAGGCACCGGGCTTGGCCTGCACTAGTTGCAGCCAGGCACCGGGTCCGGCCTGCACTAGTTGCAGCCAGGCACCGGGCTTGGCCTGCACTAGTTGCAGCCAGGCACCGGGTCCGGCTCGCACTAGTTGCAGCCAGGCACCGGGTCCGGCTCGCACTAGTTGCAGCCAGGCACCGGGTCCGGCTCGCACTAGTTGCAGCCAGGCACCGGGTCCGGCTCGCACTAGTTGCAGCCAGGCACCGGGTCCGGCTCGCACTAGTTGCAGCCAGGCACCGGGTCCGGCTCGCACTAGTTGCAGCCAGGCACCGGGTCCGGCTCGCACTAGTTGCAGCCAGGCACCGGGTCCGGCTCGCACTAGTTGCAGCCAGGCACCGGGTCCGGCTCGCACTAGTTGCAGCCAGGCACCGGGCTTGGCCTGCACTAGTTGCAGCCAGGCACCGGGTCCGGCTCGCACTAGTTGCAGCCAGGCACCGGGCTTGGCCTGCACTAGTTGCAGCCAGGCACCGGGTCCGGCCTGCACTAGTTGCAGCCAGGCACCGGGCTTGGCCTGCACTAGTTGCAGCCAGGCACCGGGTCCGGCTCGCACTAGTTGCAGCCAGGCACCGGGCTTGGCCTGCACTAGTTGCAGCCAGGCACCGGGTCCGGCCTGCACTAGTTGCAGCCAGGCACCGGGTCCGGCTCGCACTAGTTGCAGCCAGGCACCGTGTCCGGCTCTCACTAGTTGCAGCCAGGCACCGGGCTTGGCCTGCACTAGTTGCAGCCAGGCACCGGGTCCGGCCTGCACTAGTTGCAGCCAGGCACCGGGTCCGGCCTGCACTAGTTGCAGCCAGGCACCGGGCTTGGCCTGCACTAGTTGCAGCCAGGCACCGGGTCCGGCTCGCACTAGTTGCAGCCAGGCACCGGGTCCGGCTCGCACTAGTTGCAGCCAGGCACCGGGTCCGGCTCGCACTAGTTGCAGCCAGGCACCGGGTCCGGCTCGCACTAGTTGCAGCCAGGCACCGGGTCCGGCTCGCACTAGTTGCAGCCAGGCACCGGGTCCGGCTCGCACTAGTTGCAGCCAGGCACCGGGTCCGGCTCGCACTAGTTGCAGCCAGGCACCGGGTCCGGCTCGCACTAGTTGCAGCCAGGCACCGGGTCCGGCTCGCACTAGTTGCAGCCAGGCACCGGGTCCGGCTCGCACTAGTTGCAGCCAGGCACCGGGTCCGGCTCGCACTAGTTGCAGCCAGGCACCGGGCTTGGCCTGCACTAGTTGCAGCCAGGCACCGGGCTTGGCTCGCACTAGTTGCAGCCAGGCACCGGGTCCGGCTCGCACTAGTTGCAGCCAGGCACCGGGTCCGGCTCGCACTAGTTGCAGCCAGGCACCGGGTCCGGCTCGCACTAGTTGCAGCCAGGCACCGGGTCCGGCTCGCACTAGTTGCAGCCAGGCACCGGGTCCGGCTCGCACTAGTTGCAGCCAGGCACCGGGTCCGGCTCGCACTAGTTGCAGCCAGGCACCGGGTCCGGCCTGCACTAGTTGCAGCCAGGCACCGGGTCCGGCCTGCACTAGTTGCAGCCAGGCACCGGGTCCGGCTCGCACTAGTTGCAGCCAGGCACCGGGTCCGGCTCGCACTAGTTGCAGCCAGGCACCGGGTCCGGCTCGCACTAGTTGCAGCCAGGCACCGGGTCCGGCTCGCACTAGTTGCAGCCAGGCACCGGGCTTGGCCTGCACTAGTTGCAGCCAGGCACCGGGTCCGGCCTGCACTAGTTGCAGCCAGGCACCGGGTCCGGCTCGCACTAGTTGCAGCCAGGCACCGGGTCCGGCTCGCACTAGTTGCAGCCAGGCACCGGGTCCGGCTCGCACTAGTTGCAGCCAGGCACCGGGTCCGGCTCGCACTAGTTGCAGCCAGGCACCGGGTCCGGCTCGCACTAGTTGCAGCCAGGCACCGGGTCCGGCTCGCACTAGTTGCAGCCAGGCACCGGGTCCGGCTCGCACTAGTTGCAGCCAGGCACCGGGTCCGGCTCGCACTAGTTGCAGCCAGGCACCGGGTCCGGCTCGCACTAGTTGCAGCCAGGCACCGGGTCCGGCTCGCACTAGTTGCAGCCAGGCACCGGGTCCGGCTCGCACTAGTTGCAGCCAGGCACCGGGTCCGGCTCGCACTAGTTGCAGCCAGGCACCGGGTCCGGCTCGCACTAGTTGCAGCCAGGCACCGGGTCCGGCTCGCACTAGTTGCAGCCAGGCACCGGGTCCGGCTCGCACTAGTTGCAGCCAGGCACCGGGTCCGGCTCGCACTAGATGCAGCCAGGCACCGGGTCCGGCTCGCACTAGTTGCAGCCAGGCACCGGGCTTGGCCTGCACTAGTTGCAGCCAGGCACCGGGTCCGGCTCGCACTAGTTGCAGCCAGGCACCGGGTCCGGCTCGCACTAGTTGCAGCCAGGCACCGGGTCCGGCCTGCACTAGTTGCAGCCAGGCACCGGGTCCGGCTCGCACTAGTTGCAGCCAGGCACCGGGTCCGGCTCGCACTAGTTGCAGCCAGGCACCGGGTCCGGCTCGCACTAGTTGCAGCCAGGCACCGGGTCCGGCTCGCACTAGTTGCAGCCAGGCACCGGGTCCGGCTCGCACTAGTTGCAGCCAGGCACCGGGTCCGGCTCGCACTAGTTGCAGCCAGGCACCGGGTCCGGCTCGCACTAGTTGCAGCCAGGCACCGGGTCCGGCTCGCACTAGTTGCAGCCAGGCACCGGGTCCGGCTCGCACTAGTTGCAGCCAGGCACCGGGCTTGGCCTGCACTAGTTGCAGCCAGGCACCGGGTCCGGCCTGCACTAGTTGCAGCCAGGCACCGGGCTTGGCCTGCACTAGTTGCAGCCAGGCACCGGGTCCGGCTCGCACTAGTTGCAGCCAGGCACCGGGTCCGGCTCGCACTAGTTGCAGCCAGGCACCGGGTCCGGCTCGCACTAGTTGCAGCCAGGCACCGGGTCCGGCTCGCACTAGTTGCAGCCAGGCACCGGGCTTGGCCTGCACTAGTTGCAGCCAGGCACCGGGTCCGGCTCGCACTAGTTGCAGCCAGGCACCGGGTCCGGCTCGCACTAGTTGCAGCCAGGCACCGGGCTTGGCCTGCACTAGTTGCAGCCAGGCACCGGGTCCGGCTCGCACTAGTTGCAGCCAGGCACCGGGCTTGGCCTGCACTAGTTGCAGCCAGGCACCGGGTCCGGCTCGCACTAGTTGCAGCCAGGCACCGGGCTTGGCCTGCACTAGTTGCAGCCAGGCACCGGGTCCGGCTCGCACTAGTTGCAGCCAGGCACCGGGTCCGGCCTGCACTAGTTGCAGCCAGGCACCGGGTCCGGCTCGCACTAGTTGCAGCCAGGCACCGTGTCCGGCTCTCACTAGTTGCAGCCAGGCACCGGGCTTGGCCTGCACTAGTTGCAGCCAGGCACCGGGTCCGGCCTGCACTAGTTGCAGCCAGGCACCGGGCTTGGCCTGCACTAGTTGCAGCCAGGCACCGGGTCCGGCTCGCACTAGTTGCAGCCAGGCACCGGGCTTGGCCTGCACTAGTTGCAGCCAGGCACCGGGTCCGGCTCGCACTAGTTGCAGCCAGGCACCGGGTCCGGCTCGCACTAGTTGCAGCCAGGCACCGGGTCCGGCTCGCACTAGTTGCAGCCAGGCACCGGGTCCGGCTCGCACTAGTTGCAGCCAGGCACCGGGTCCGGCTCGCACTAGTTGCAGCCAGGCACCGGGTCCGGCTCGCACTAGTTGCAGCCAGGCACCGGGTCCGGCTCGCACTAGTTGCAGCCAGGCACCGGGTCCGGCTCGCACTAGTTGCAGCCAGGCACCGGGTCCGGCTCGCACTAGTTGCAGCCAGGCACCGGGTCCGGCTCGCACTAGTTGCAGCCAGGCACCGGGTCCGGCTCGCACTAGTTGCAGCCAGGCACCGGGTCCGGCTCGCACTAGTTGCAGCCAGGCACCGGGTCCGGCTCGCACTAGTTGCAGCCAGGCACCGGGTCCGGCTCGCACTAGTTGCAGCCAGGCACCGGGTCCGGCTCGCACTAGTTGCAGCCAGGCACCGGGTCCGGCTCGCACTAGTTGCAGCCAGGCACCGGGTCCGGCTCGCACTAGATGCAGCCAGGCACCGGGTCCGGCTCGCACTAGTTGCAGCCAGGCACCGGGCTTGGCCTGCACTAGTTGCA
This sequence comes from Staurois parvus, assembly GCF_062004578.1. Classification (NCBI taxonomy): domain Eukaryota; kingdom Metazoa; phylum Chordata; class Amphibia; order Anura; family Ranidae; genus Staurois; species Staurois parvus. The sequence continues at coordinate 65,841 of NW_028321718.1, read as the reverse complement.
GCCAGGCACCGGGTCCGGCTCGCACTAGTTGCAGCCAGGCACCGGGTCCGGCTCGCACTAGTTGCAGCCAGGCACCGGGTCCGGCCTGCACTAGTTGCAGCCAGGCACCGGGTCCGGCTCGCACTAGTTGCAGCCAGGCACCGGGTCCGGCTCGCACTAGTTGCAGCCAGGCACCGGGTCCGGCTCGCACTAGTTGCAGCCAGGCACCGGGTCCGGCTCGCACTAGTTGCAGCCAGGCACCGGGTCCGGCTCGCACTAGTTGCAGCCAGGCACCGGGTCCGGCTCGCACTAGTTGCAGCCAGGCACCGGGTCCGGCTCGCACTAGTTGCAGCCAGGCACCGGGTCCGGCTCGCACTAGTTGCAGCCAGGCACCGGGTCCGGCTCGCACTAGTTGCAGCCAGGCACCGGGTCCGGCTCGCACTAGTTGCAGCCAGGCACCGGGTCCGGCTCGCACTAGTTGCAGCCAGGCACCGGGTCCGGCTCGCACTAGTTGCAGCCAGGCACCGGGCTTGGCCTGCACTAGTTGCAGCCAGGCACCGGGTCCGGCCTGCACTAGTTGCAGCCAGGCACCGGGCTTGGCCTGCACTAGTTGCAGCCAGGCACCGGGCTTGGCCTGCACTAGTTGCAGCCAGGCACCGGGTCCGGCTCGCACTAGTTGCAGCCAGGCACCGGGTCCGGCTCGCACTAGTTGCAGCCAGGCACCGGGTCCGGCTCGCACTAGTTGCAGCCAGGCACCGGGTCCGGCTCGCACTAGTTGCAGCCAGGCACCGGGCTTGGCCTGCACTAGTTGCAGCCAGGCACCGGGTCCGGCTCGCACTAGTTGCAGCCAGGCACCGGGTCCGGCTCGCACTAGTTGCAGCCAGGCACCGGGCTTGGCCTGCACTAGTTGCAGCCAGGCACCGGGTCCGGCTCGCACTAGTTGCAGCCAGGCACCGGGCTTGGCCTGCACTAGTTGCAGCCAGGCACCGGGTCCGGCTCGCACTAGTTGCAGCCAGGCACCGGGCTTGGCCTGCACTAGTTGCAGCCAGGCACCGGGTCCGGCTCGCACTAGTTGCAGCCAGGCACCGGGTCCGGCCTGCACTAGTTGCAGCCAGGCACCGGGTCCGGCTCGCACTAGTTGCAGCCAGGCACCGTGTCCGGCTCTCACTAGTTGCAGCCAGGCACCGGGCTTGGCCTGCACTAGTTGCAGCCAGGCACCGGGTCCGGCCTGCACTAGTTGCAGCCAGGCACCGGGCTTGGCCTGCACTAGTTGCAGCCAGGCACCGGGTCCGGCTCGCACTAGTTGCAGCCAGGCACCGGGCTTGGCCTGCACTAGTTGCAGCCAGGCACCGGGTCCGGCTCGCACTAGTTGCAGCCAGGCACCGGGTCCGGCTCGCACTAGTTGCAGCCAGGCACCGGGTCCGGCTCGCACTAGTTGCAGCCAGGCACCGGGTCCGGCTCGCACTAGTTGCAGCCAGGCACCGGGTCCGGCTCGCACTAGTTGCAGCCAGGCACCGGGTCCGGCTCGCACTAGTTGCAGCCAGGCACCGGGTCCGGCTCGCACTAGTTGCAGCCAGGCACCGGGTCCGGCTCGCACTAGTTGCAGCCAGGCACCGGGTCCGGCTCGCACTAGTTGCAGCCAGGCACCGGGTCCGGCTCGCACTAGTTGCAGCCAGGCACCGGGTCCGGCTCGCACTAGATGCAGCCAGGCACCGGGTCCGGCTCGCACTAGTTGCAGCCAGGCACCGGGCTTGGCCTGCACTAGTTGCAGCCAGGCACCGGGTCCGGCTCGCACTAGTTGCAGCCAGGCACCGGGTCCGGCTCGCACTAGTTGCAGCCAGGCACCGGGTCCGGCTCGCACTAGTTGCAGCCAGGCACCGGGTCCGGCTCGCACTAGTTGCAGCCAGGCACCGTGCTTGGCCTGCACTAGTTGCAGCCAGGCACCGTGCTTGGCCTGCACTAGTTGCAGCCAGGCACCGGGTCCGGCTCGCACTAGTTGCAGCCAGGCACCGGGTCCGGCTCGCACTAGTTGCAGCCAGGCACCGGGTCCGGCTCGCACTAGTTGCAGCCAGGCACCGGGTCCGGCTCGCACTAGTTGCAGCCAGGCACCGGGTCCGGCTCGCACTAGTTGCAGCCAGGCACCGGGTCCGGCTCGCACTAGTTGCAGCCAGGCACCGGGTCCGGCTCGCACTAGTTGCAGCCAGGCACCGGGTCCGGCTCGCACTAGTTGCAGCCAGGCACCGGGTCCGGCTCGCACTAGATGCAGCCAGGCACCGGGTCCGGCTCGCACTAGTTGCAGCCAGGCACCGGGCTTTGCCTGCACTAGTTGCAGCCAGGCACCGGGTCCGGCTCGCACTAGTTGCAGCCAGGCACCGGGTCCGGCTCGCACTAGTTGCAGCCAGGCACCGGGTCCGGCCTGCACTAGTTGCAGCCAGGCACCGGGTCCGGCTCGCACTAGTTGCAGCCAGGCACCGGGTCCGGCTCGCACTAGTTGCAGCCAGGCACCGGGTCCGGCTCGCACTAGTTGCAGCCAGGCACCGGGCTTGGCCTGCACTAGTTGCAGCCAGGCACCGGGTCCGGCCTGCACTAGTTGCAGCCAGGCACCGGGCTTGGCCTGCACTAGTTGCAGCCAGGCACCGGGTCCGGCTCGCACTAGTTGCAGCCAGGCACCGGGCTTGGCCTGCACTAGTTGCAGCCAGGCACCGGGTCCGGCCTGCACTAGTTGCAGCCAGGCACCGGGTCCGGCTCGCACTAGTTGCAGCCAGGCACCGTGTCCGGCTCTCACTAGTTGCAGCCAGGCACCGGGCTTGGCCTGCACTAGTTGCAGCCAGGCACCGGGTCCGGCCTGCACTAGTTGCAGCCAGGCACCGGGCTTGGCCTGCACTAGTTGCAGCCAGGCACCGGGTCCGGCTCGCACTAGTTGCAGCCAGGCACCGGGTCCGGCTCGCACTAGTTGCAGCCAGGCACCGGGTCCGGCTCGCACTAGTTGCAGCCAGGCACCGGGTCCGGCTCGCACTAGTTGCAGCCAGGCACCGGGTCCGGCTCGCACTAGTTGCAGCCAGGCACCGGGTCCGGCTCGCACTAGTTGCAGCCAGGCACCGGGTCCGGCTCGCACTAGTTGCAGCCAGGCACCGGGTCCGGCTCGCACTAGTTGCAGCCAGGCACCGGGCTTGGCTCGCACTAGTTGCAGCCAGGCACCGGGTCCGGCTCGCACTAGTTGCAGCCAGGCACCGGGTCCGGCTCGCACTAGTTGCAGCCAGGCACCGGGTCCGGCTCGCACTAGTTGCAGCCAGGCACCGGGTCCGGCTCGCACTAGTTGCAGCCAGGCACCGGGTCCGGCTCGCACTAGTTGCAGCCAGGCACCGGGTCCGGCTCGCACTAGTTGCAGCCAGGCACCGGGTCCGGCTCGCACTAGTTGCAGCCAGGCACCGGGTCCGGCTCGCACTAGTTGCAGCCAGGCACCGGGTCCGGCCTGCACTAGTTGCAGCCAGGCACCGGGTCCGGCTCGCACTAGTTGCAGCCAGGCACCGGGTCCGGCTCGCACTAGTTGCAGCCAGGCACCGGGTCCGGCTCGCACTAGTTGCAGCCAGGCACCGGGTCCGGCCTGCACTAGTTGCAGCCAGGCACCGGGTCCGGCTCACACTAGTTGCAGCCAGGCACCGGGTCCGGCTCGCACTAGTTGCAGCCAGGCACCGGGTCCGGCTCGCACTAGTTGCAGCCAGGCACCGGGTCCGGCTCGCACTAGTTGCAGCCAGGCACCGGGTCCGGCTCGCACTAGTTGCAGCCAGGCACCGGGTCCGGCTCGCACTAGTTGCAGCCAGGCACCGGGTCCGGCTCGCACTAGTTGCAGCCAGGCACCGGGTCCGGCTCGCACTAGTTGCAGCCAGGCACCGGGTCCGGCTCGCACTAGTTGCAGCCAGGCACCGGGTCCGGCTCGCACTAGTTGCAGCCAGGCACCGGGTCCGGCTCGCACTAGTTGCAGCCAGGCACCGGGCTTGGCCTGCACTAGTTGCAGCCAGGCACCGGGTCCGGCTCGCACTAGTTGCAGCCAGGCACCGGGTCCGGCTCGCACTAGTTGCAGCCAGGCACCGGGCTTGGCCTGCACTAGTTGCAGCCAGGCACCGGGTCCGGCTCGCACTAGTTGCAGCCAGGCACCGGGTCCGGCTCGCACTAGTTGCAGCCAGGCACCGGGCTTGGCCTGCACTAGTTGCAGCCAGGCACCGGGTCCGGCTCGCACTAGTTGCAGCCAGGCACCGGGCTTGGCCTGCACTAGTTGCAGCCAGGCACCGGGTCCGGCTCGCACTAGTTGCAGCCAGGCACCGGGCTTGGCCTGCACTAGTTGCAGCCAGGCACCGGGTCCGGCCTGCACTAGTTGCAGCCAGGCACCGGGTCCGGCTCGCACTAGTTGCAGCCAGGCACCGTGTCCGGCTCTCACTAGTTGCAGCCAGGCACCGGGCTTGGCCTGCACTAGTTGCAGCCAGGCACCGGGTCCGGCCTGCACTAGTTGCAGCCAGGCACCGGGCTTGGCCTGCACTAGTTGCAGCCAGGCACCGGGTCCGGCTCGCACTAGTTGCAGCCAGGCACCGGGCTTGGCCTGCACTAGTTGCAGCCAGGCACCGGGTCCGGCTCGCACTAGTTGCAGCCAGGCACCGGGTCCGGCTCGCACTAGTTGCAGCCAGGCACCGGGTCCGGCTCGCACTAGTTGCAGCCAGGCACCGGGTCCGGCTCGCACTAGTTGCAGCCAGGCACCGGGTCCGGCTCGCACTAGTTGCAGCCAGGCACCGGGTCCGGCTCGCACTAGTTGCAGCCAGGCACCGGGTCCGGCTCGCACTAGTTGCAGCCAGGCACCGGGTCCGGCTCGCACTAGTTGCAGCCAGGCACCGGGTCCGGCTCGCACTAGTTGCAGCCAGGCACCGGGTCCGGCTCGCACTAGTTGCAGCCAGGCACCGGGTCCGGCTCGCACTAGTTGCAGCCAGGCACCGGGTCCGGCTCGCACTAGTTGCAGCCAGGCACCGGGTCCGGCTCGCACTAGTTGCAGCCAGGCACCGGGTCCGGCTCGCACTAGTTGCAGCCAGGCACCGGGTCCGGCTCGCACTAGTTGCAGCCAGGCACCGGGTCCGGCTCGCACTAGATGCAGCCAGGCACCGGGTCCGGCTCGCACTAGTTGCAGCCAGGCACCGGGCTTGGCCTGCACTAGTTGCAGCCAGGCACCGGGTCCGGCTCGCACTAGTTGCAGCCAGGCACCGGGTCCGGCTCGCACTAGTTGCAGCCAGGCACCGGGTCCGGCTCGCACTAGTTGCAGCCAGGCACCGGGTCCGGCTCGCACTAGTTGCAGCCAGGCACCGTGCTTGGCCTGCACTAGTTGCAGCCAGGCACCGGGCTTGGCTTGCACTAGTTGCAGCCAGGCACCGGGTCCGGCTCGCACTAGTTGCAGCCAGGCACCGGGTCCGGCTCGCACTAGTTGCAGCCAGGCACCGGGTCCGGCTCGCACTAGTTGCAGCCAGGCACCGGGTCCGGCTCGCACTAGTTGCAGCCAGGCACCGGGTCCGGCTCGCACTAGTTGCAGCCAGGCACCGGGTCCGGCTCGCACTAGTTGCAGCCAGGCACCGGGTCCGGCTCGCACTAGTTGCAGCCAGGCACCGGGTCCGGCTCGCACTAGTTGCAGCCAGGCACCGGGTCCGGCTCGCACTAGTTGCAGCCAGGCACCGGGTCCGGCTCGCACTAGTTGCAGCCAGGCACCGGGCTTGGCCTGCACTAGTTGCAGCCAGGCACCGGGCTTGGCTCGCACTAGATGCAGCCAGGCACCGGGTCCGGCTCGCACTAGATGCAGCCAGGCACCGGGTCCGGCTCGCACTAGTTGCAGCCAGGCACCGGGTCCGGCTCGCACTAGTTGCAGCCAGGCACCGTGCTTGGCCTGCACTAGTTGCAGCCAGGCACCGGGCTTGGCTTGCACTAGTTGCAGCCAGGCACCGGGTCCGGCTCGCACTAGTTGCAGCCAGGCACCGGGTCCGGCTCGCACTAGTTGCAGCCAGGCACCGGGTCCGGCTCGCACTAGTTGCAGCCAGGCACCGGGTCCGGCTCGCACTAGTTGCAGCCAGGCACCGGGTCCGGCTCGCACTAGTTGCAGCCAGGCACCGGGTCCGGCTCGCACTAGTTGCAGCCAGGCACCGGGTCCGGCTCGCACTAGTTGCAGCCAGGCACCGGGTCCGGCTCGCACTAGTTGCAGCCAGGCACCGGGTCCGGCTCGCACTAGTTGCAGCCAGGCACCGGGTCCGGCTCGCACTAGTTGCAGCCAGGCACTGGGCTTGGCCTGCACTAGTTGCAGCCAGGCACCGGGCTTGGCTCGCACTAGATGCAGCCAGGCACCGGGTCCGGCTCGCACTAGATGCAGCCAGGCACCGGGTCCGGCTCGCACTAGATGCAGCCAGGCACCGGGTCCGGCTCGCACTAGTTGCAGCCAGGCACCGGGCTTGGCCTGCACTAGTTGCAGCCAGGCACCGAGTCCGGCTCGCACTAGTTGCAGCCAGGCACCGGGTCCGGCTCGCACTAGTTACAGCCAGGCACCGGGTCCTGCTCGCACTAGATGCAGCCAGGCACCGGGTCCGGCTCGCACTAGTTGCAGCCAGGCACCGGGCTTGGCCTGCACTAGTTGCAGCCAGGCACCGGGTCCGGCTCGCACTAGTTGCAGCCAGGCACCGGGTCCGGCTCGCACTAGTTGCAGCCAGGCACCGGGCTTGGCCTGCACTAGTTGCAGCCAGGCACCGGGTCCGGCTCGCACTAGTTGCAGCCAGGCACCGGGTCCGGCTCGCACTAGTTGCAGCCAGGCACCGGGCTTGGCCTGCACTAGTTGTAGCCAGGCACCGGGCTTGGCCTGCACTAGTTGCAGCCAGGCACTGGGCTTGGCCTGCACTAGTTGCAGCCAGGCACTGGGCTTGGCCTGCACTAGTTGCAGCCAGGCATCGGGCTTGGCCTGCACTAGTTGCAGCCAGGCACCGGGTCCGGCTCGCACTAGTTGCAGCCAGGCACCGGGTCCGGCTCGCACTAGTTGCAGCCAGGCACCGGGTCCGGCTCGCACTAGTTGCAGCCAGGCACCGGGCTTGGCCTGCACTAGTTGTAGCCAGGCACCGGGCTTGGCCTGCACTAGTTGCAGCCAGGCACTGGGCTTGGCCTGCACTAGTTGCAGCCAGGCACCGGGTCCGGCTCGCACTAGATGCAGCCAGGCACCGGGTCCGGCTCGCACTAGATGCAGCCAGGCACCGGGTCCGGCTCGCACTAGTTTCAGCCAGGCACCGGGTCCGGCTCGCACTAGTTGCAGCCAGGCACCGGGCTTGGCCCGCACTAGTTGCAGCCAGGCACCGGGCTTGGCCCGCACTAGTTGCAGCCAGGCACCGGGTCCGGCTCGCACTGGTTGCAGCCAGGCACCGGGTCCGGCTCGCACTAGTTACAGCCAGGCACCGGGTCCGGCTCGCACTAGTTGCAGCCAGGCACCGGGCTTGGCCTGCACTAGTTGCAGCCAGGCACCGGGCTTGGCCTGCACTAGTTGCAGCCAGGCACCGGGTCCGGCTCGCACTAGTTACAGCCAGGCACCGGGTCCGGCTCGCACTAGTTGCAGCCAGGCACCGGGTCCGGCTCGCACTAGTTGCAGCCAGGCACCGGGTCCGGCTCGCACTAGTTGCAGCCAGGCACCGGGTCCGGCTCGCACTAGTTGCAGCCAGGCACCGGGTCCGGCTCGCACTAGTTGCAGCCAGGCACCGGGTCCGGCTCGCACTAGTTGCAGCCAGGCACCGGGTCCGGCTCGCACTAGTTGCAGCCAGGCACCGGGTCCGGCTCGCACTAGATGCAGCCAGGCACCGGGTCCGGCTCGCACTAGTTGCAGCCAGGCACCGGGCTTGGCCTGCACTAGTTGCAGCCAGGCACCGGGCTTGGCCTGCACTAGTTGCAGCCAGGCACCGGGCTTGGCCTGCACTAGTTGCAGCCAGGCACCGGGCTTGGCCTGCACTAGTTGCAGCCAGGCACCGGGCTTGGCCTGCACTAGTTGCAGCCAGGCACCGGGCTTGGCCTGCACTAGTTGCAGCCAGGCACCGGGCTTGGCCTGCACTAGTTGCAGCCAGGCACCGGGTCCGGCTCGCACTAGTTGCAGCCAGGCACCGGGTCCGGCTCGCACTAGTTGCAGCCAGGCACCGGGTCCGGCTCGCACTAGATGCAGCCAGGCACCGGGTCCGGCTCGCACTAGATGCAGCCAGGCACCGGGTCCGGCTCGCACTAGTTGCAGCCAGGCACCGGGTCCGGCTCGCACTAGTTGCAGCCAGGCACCGGGTCCGGCTCGCACTAGTTGCAGCCAGGCACCGGGTCCGGCTCGCACTAGATGCAGCCAGGCACCGGGTCCGGCTCGCACTAGATGCAGCCAGGCACCGGGTCCGGCTCGCACTAGATGCAGCCAGGCACCGGGTCCGGCTCGCACTAGTTGCAGCCAGGCACCGGGTCCGGCTCGCACTAGTTGCAGCCAGGCACCGGGTCCGGCTCGCACTAGTTTCAGCCAGGCACCGGGTCCGGCTCGCACTAGTTGCAGCCAGGCACCGGGCTTGGCCCGCACTAGTTGCAGCCAGGCACCGGGCTTGGCCCGCACTAGTTGCAGCCAGGCACCGGGCTTGGCCCGCACTAGTTGCAGCCAGGCACCGGGCTTGGCCCGCACTGGTTTCAGCCAGGCACCGGGTCCGGCTCGCACTAGTTACAGCCAGGCACCGGGTCCGGCTCGCACTAGTTACAGCCAGGCACCGGGTCCGGCTCGCACTAGTTGCAGCCAGGCACCGGGTCCGGCTCGCACTAGTTGCAGCCAGGCACCGGGTCCGGCTCGCACTAGTTGCAGCCAGGCACCGGGTCCGGCTCGCACTAGTTGCAGCCAGGCACCGGGCTTGGCCTGCACTAGTTGCAGCCAGGCACCGGGCTTGGCCTGCACTAGTTGCAGCCAGGCACCGGGCTTGGCCTGCACTAGTTGCAGCCAGGCACCGGGCTTGGCCTGCACTAGTTGCAGCCAGGCACCGGGCTTGGCCTGCACTAGTTGCAGCCAGGCACCGGGCTTGGCCTGCACTAGTTGCAGCCAGGCACCGGGTCCGGCTCGCACTAGTTGCAGCCAGGCACCGGGTCCGGCTCGCACTAGTTGCAGCCAGGCACCGGGTCCGGCTCGCACTAGTTGCAGCCAGGCACCGGGTCCGGCTCGCACTAGTTGCAGCCAGGCACCGGGTCCGGCTCGCATTAGTTGCAGCCAGGCACCGGGTCCGGCTCGCACTAGTTGCAGCCAGGCACCGGGCTTGGCCTGCACTAGTTGCAGCCAGGCACCGGGTCCGGCTCGCACTAGTTGCAGCCAGGCACCGGGTCCGGCTCGCACTAGTTGCAGCCAGGCACCGGGTCCGGCCTGCACTAGTTGCAGCCAGGCACCGGGTCCGGCTCGCACTAGTTGCAGCCAGGCACCGGGTCCGGCTCGCACTAGTTGCAGCCAGGCACCGGGTCCGGCTCGCACTAGATGCAGCCAGGCACCGGGTCCGGCTCGCACTAGTTGCAGCCAGGCACCGGGCTTGGCCTGCACTAGTTGCAGCCAGGCACCGGGTCCGGCTCGCACTAGTTGCAGCCAGGCACCGGGTCCGGCTCGCACTAGTTGCAGCCAGGCACCGGGCTTGGCCTGCACTAGTTGCAGCCAGGCACCGGGTCCGGCCTGCACTAGTTGCAGCCAGGCACCGGGTCCGGCTCGCACTAGTTGCAGCCAGGCACCGGGTCCGGCTCGCACTAGTTGCAGCCAGGCACCGGGTCCGGCTCGCACTAGTTGCAGCCAGGCACCGGGTCCGGCTCGCACTAGTTGCAGCCAGGCACCGGGTCCGGCTCGCACTAGTTGCAGCCAGGCATCGGGTCCGGCTCGCACTAGTTGCAGCCAGGCACCGGGTCCGGCTCGCACTAGTTGCAGCCAGGCACCGGGTCCGGCTCGCACTAGTTGCAGCCAGGCACCGGGCTTGGCCTGCACTAGTTGCAGCCAGGCACCGGGTCCGGCCTGCACTAGTTGCAGCCAGGCACCGGGCTTGGCCTGCACTAGTTGCAGCCAGGCACCGGGTCCGGCTCGCACTAGTTGCAGCCAGGCACCGGGTCCGGCTCGCACTAGTTGCAGCCAGGCACCGGGTCCGGCTCGCACTAGTTGCAGCCAGGCACCGGGCTTGGCCTGCACTAGTTGCAGCCAGGCACCGGGTCCGGCTCGCACTAGTTGCAGCCAGGCACCGGGTCCGGCTCGCACTAGTTGCAGCCAGGCACCGGGTCCGGCTCGCACTAGTTGCAGCCAGGCACCGGGTCCGGCTCGCACTAGTTGCAGCCAGGCACCGGGCTTGGCCTGCACTAGTTGCAGCCAGGCACCGGGTCCGGCTCGCACTAGTTGCAGCCAGGCACCGGGTCCGGCTCGCACTAGTTGCAGCCAGGCACCGGGTCCGGCTCGCACTAGTTGCAGCCAGGCACCGGGCTTGGCCTGCACTAGTTGCAGCCAGGCACCGGGTCCGGCTCGCACTAGTTGCAGCCAGGCACCGGGCTTGGCCTGCACTAGTTGCAGCCAGGCACCGGGTCCGGCGCGCACTAGTTGCAGCCAGGCACCGGGCTTGGCCTGCACTAGTTGCAGCCAGGCACCGGGTCCGGCTCGCACTAGTTGCAGCCAGGCACCGGGTCCGGCTCGCACTAGTTGCAGCCAGGCACCGGGTCCGGCTCGCACTAGTTGCAGCCAGGCACCGGGTCCGGCTCGCACTAGTTGCAGCCAGGCACCGGGCTTGGCCTGCACTAGTTGCAGCCAGGCACCGGGTCCGGCTCGCACTAGTTGCAGCCAGGCACCGGGTCCGGCTCGCACTAGTTGCAGCCAGGCACCGGGTCCGGCTCGCACTAGTTGCAGCCAGGCACCGGGTCCGGCTCGCACTAGTTGCAGCCAGGCACCGGGTCCGGCTCGCACTAGTTGCAGCCAGGCACCGGGTCCGGCTCGCACTAGTTGCAGCCAGGCACCGGGTCCGGCTCGCACTAGTTGCAGCCAGGCACCGGGTCCGGCTCGCACTAGTTGCAGCCAGGCACCGGGTCCGGCTCGCACTAGTTGCAGCCAGGCACCGGGTCCGGCTCGCACTAGTTGCAGCCAGGCACCGGGTCCGGCTCGCACTAGTTGCAGCCAGGCACCGGGTCCGGCTCGCACTAGTTGCAGCCAGGCACCGGGTCCGGCTCGCACTAGATGCAGCCAGGCACCGGGTCCGGCTCGCACTAGTTGCAGCCAGGCACCGGGCTTGGCCTGCACTAGTTGCAGCCAGGCACCGGGTCCGGCTCGCACTAGTTGCAGCCAGGCACCGGGTCCGGCTCGCACTAGTTGCAGCCAGGCACCGGGTCCGGCTCGCACTAGTTGCAGCCAGGCACCGGGTCCGGCTCGCACTAGTTGCAGCCAGGCACCGGGTCCGGCTCGCACTAGTTGCAGCCAGGCACCGGGTCCGGCTCGCACTAGTTGCAGCCAGGCACTGGGCTTGGCCTGCACTAGTTGCAGCCAGGCACCGGGCTTGGCCTGCACTAGTTGCAGCCAGGCACCGGGCTTGGCTCGCACTAGATGCAGCCAGGCACCGGGTCCGGCTCGCACTAGATGCAGCCAGGCACCGGGTCCGGCTCGCACTAGTTGAAGCCAGGCACCGGGCTTGGCCTGCACTAGTTGCAGCCAGGCACCGAGTCCGGCTCGCACTAGTTGCAGCCAGGCACCGGGTCCGGCTCGCACTAGTTACAGCCAGGCACCGGGTCCGGCTCGCACTAGATGCAGCCAGGCACCGGGTCCGGCTCGCACTAGTTGCAGCCAGGCACCGGGCTTGGCCTGCACTAGTTGCAGCCAGGCACCGGGTCCGGCTCGCACTAGTTGCAGCCAGGCACCGGGTCCGGCTCGCACTAGTTGCAGCCAGGCACCGGGCTTGGCCTGCACTAGTTGTAGCCAGGCACCGGGCTTGGCCTGCACTAGTTGCAGCCAGGCACTGGGCTTGGCCTGCACTAGTTGCAGCCAGGCACTGGGCTTGGCCTGCACTAGTTGCAGCCAGGCACCGGGCTTGGCCTGCACTAGTTGCAGCCAGGCACCGGGTCCGGCTCGCACTAGTTGCAGCCAGGCACCGGGTCCGGCTCGCACTAGTTGCAGCCAGGCACCGGGCTTGGCCTGCACTAGTTGTAGCCAGGCACCGGGCTTGGCCTGCACTAGTTGCAGCCAGGCACTGGGCTTGGCCTGCACTAGTTGCAGCCAGGCACTGGGCTTGGCCTGCACTAGTTGCAGCCAGGCACTGGGCTTGGCCTGCACTAGTTGCAGCCAGGCACCGGGTCCGGCTCGCACTAGTTGCAGCCAGGCACCGGGTCCGGCTCGCACTAGTTGCAGCCAGGCACCGGGTCCGGCTCGCACTAGTTGCAGCCAGGCACCGGGTCCGGCTCGCACTAGTTGCAGCCAGGCACCGGGTCCGGCTCGCACTAGTTGCAGCCAGGCACCGGGTCCGGCTCGCACTAGTTGCAGCCAGGCACCGGGTCCGGCTCGCACTAGTTGCAGCCAGGCACCGGGTCCGGCTCGCACTAGTTGCAGCCAGGCACCGGGTCCGGCCCGCACTAGTTGCAGCCAGGCACCGGGTCCGGCTCGCACTAGTTGCAGCCAGGCACCGGGTCCGGCTCGCACTAGATGCAGCCAGGCACCGGGTCCGGCTCGCACTAGTTGCAGCCAGGCACCGGGCTTGGCCTGCACTAGTTGCAGCCAGGCACCGGGTCCGGCTCGCACTAGTTGCAGCCAGGCACCGGGTCCGGCTCGCACTAGTTGCAGCCAGGCACCGGGCTTGGCCTGCACTAGTTGTAGCCAGGCACCGGGCTTGGCCTGCACTAGTTGCAGCCAGGCACTGGGCTTGGCCTGCACTAGTTGCAGCCAGGCACTGGGCTTGGCCTGCACTAGTTGCAGCCAGGCACCGGGCTTGGCTCGCACTAGATGCAGCCAGGCACCGGGTCCGGCTCGCACTAGATGCAGCCAGGCACCGGGTCCGGCTCGCACTAGATGCAGCCAGGCACCGGGTCCGGCTCGCACTAGTTGCAGCCAGGCACCGGGCTTGGCCTGCACTAGTTGCAGCCAGGCACCGGGTCCGGCTCGCACTAGTTGCAGCCAGGCACCGGGTCCGGCTCGCACTAGATGCAGCCAGGCACCGGGTCCGGCTCGCACTAGTTGCAGCCAGGCACCGGGCTTGGCCTGCACTAGTTGCAGCCAGGCACCGGGCTTGGCCTGCACTAGTTGCAGCCAGGCACCGGGCTTGGCCTGCACTAGTTGCAGCCAGGCACCGGGCTTGGCCTGCACTAGTTGCAGCCAGGCACCGGGCTTGGCCTGCACTAGTTGCAGCCAGGCACCGGGCTTGGCCTGCACTAGTTGCAGCCAGGCACCGGGCTTGGCCTGCACTAGTTGCAGCCAGGCACCGGGCTTGGCCTGCACTAGTTGCAGCCAGGCACCGGGTCCGGCTCGCACTAGTTGCAGCCAGGCACCGGGTCCGTCTCGCACTAGTTGCAGCCAGGCACCGGGTCCGGCTCGCACTAGATGTAGCCAGGCACCGGGTCCGGCTCGCACTAGATGCAGCCAGGCACCGGGTCCGGCTCGCACTAGATGCAGCCAGGCACCGGGTCCGGCTCGCACTAGTTGCAGCCAGGCACCGGGTCCGGCTCGCACTAGTTGCAGCCAGGCACCGGGTCCGGCTCGCACTAGTTGCAGCCAGGCACCGGGTCCGGCTCGCACTAGTTGCAGCCAGGCACCGGGTCCGGCTCGCACTAGTTGCAGCCAGGCACCGGGTCCGGCTCGCACTAGTTGCAGCCAGGCACCGGGTCCGGCTCGCACTAGATGCAGCCAGGCACCGGGTCCGGCTCGCACTAGATGCAGCCAGGCACCGGGTCCGGCTCGCACTAGTTGCAGCCAGGCACCGGGTCCGGCTCGCACTAGTTGCAGCCAGGCACCGGGTCCGGCTCGCACTAGTTGCAGCCAGGCACCGGGTCCGGCTCGCACTAGTTGCAGCCAGGCACCGGGTCCGGCTCGCACTAGTTGCAGCCAGGCACCGGGTCCGGCTCGCACTAGTTGCAGCCAGGCACCGGGTCCGGCTCGCACTAGTTGCAGCCAGGCACCGGGTCCGGCTCGCACTAGTTGCAGCCAGGCACCGGGTCCGGCTCGCACTAGTTGCAGCCAGGCACCGGCTCGCACTAGTTGCAGCCAGGCACCGGCTCGCACTAGTTGCAGCCAGGCACCGGGTCCGGCTCGCACTAGATGCAGCCAGGCACCGGGTCCGGCTCGCACTAGATGCAGCCAGGCACCGGGTCCGGCTCGCACTAGATGCAGCCAGGCACCGGGTCCGGCTCGCACTAGTTGCAGCCAGGCACCGGCTCGCACTAGTTGCAGCCAGGCACCGGCTCGCACTAGTTGCAGCCAGGCACCGGGTCCGGCTCGCACTAGATGCAGCCAGGCACCGGGTCCGGCTCGCACTAGATGCAGCCAGGCACCGGGTCCGGCTCGCACTAGATGCAGCCAGGCACCGGGTCCGGCTCGCACTAGTTGCAGCCAGGCACCGGGCTTGGCCCGCACTGGTTGCAGCCAGGCACCGGGTCCGGCTCGCACTGGTTACAGCCAGGCACCGGGTCCGGCTCGCACTGGTTGCAGCCAGGCACCGGGTCCGGCTCGCACTGGTTGCAGCCAGGCACCGGGTCCGGCTCGCACTAGTTGCAGCCAGGCACCGGGTCCGGCTCGCACTAGTTGCAGCCAGGCACCGGGTCCGGCTCGCACTAGTTGCAGCCAGGCACCGGGTCCGGCTCGCACTAGTTGCAGCCAGGCACCGGGTCCGGCTCGCACTAGATGCAGCCAGGCACCGGGTCCGGCTCGCACTAGTTGCAGCCAGGCACCGGGTCCGGCTCGCACTAGATGCAGCCAGGCACCGGGTCCGGCTCGCACTAGATGCAGCCAGGCACCGGGTCCGGCTCGCACTAGTTGCAGCCAGGCACCGGGCTTGGCCTGCACTAGTTGCAGCCAGGCACCGGGCTTGGCCTGCACTAGTTGCAGCCAGGCACCGGGCTTGGCCTGCACTAGTTGCAGCCAGGCACCGGGCTTGGCCTGCACTAGTTGCAGCCAGGCACCGGGCTTGGCCCGCACTAGTTGCAGCCAGGCACCGGCCCGGCCCGCACTAGATGCAGCCAGGCACCGGGTCCGGCCCGCACTGGTTGCAGCCAGGCACCGGGTCCGGCCCGCACTGGTTGCAGCCAGGCACCGGGTCCGGCCCGCACTGGTTGCAGCCAGGCACCGGGTCCGGCTCGCACTGGTTGCAGCCAGGCACCGGGTCCGGCTCGCACTAGATGCAGCCAGGCACCGGGTCCGGCTCGCACTAGTTGCAGCCAGGCACCGGGCTTGGCCTGCACTAGGACAGCCAGGCACCGGGTTTTGCCGGCACTAGATGCAGCCAGGCACCGGGTCCGGCTCGCACTAGATGCAGCCAGGCACCGGGCTTGGCCCGCACTAGTTGCAGCCAGGCACCGGGCTTGGCCCGCACTAGTTGCAGCCAGGCACCGGGTCCGGCTCGCACTAGTTGCAGCCAGGCACCGGGTCCGGCTCGCACTAGTTGCAGCCAGGCACCGGGTCCGGCTCGCACTAGTTGCAGCCAGGCACCGGGTCTGGCCCGCACTAGTTGCAGCCAGGCACCGGGCTTGGCCCGCACTAGTTGCAGCCAGGCACCGGGCTTGGCCCGCACTAGTTGCAGCCAGGCACCGGGCTTGGCCCGCACTAGTTGCAGCCAGGCACCGGGCTTGGCCCGCACTAGTTGCAGCCAGGCACCGGGCTTGGCCCGCACTAGTTGCAGCCAGGCACCGGGCTTGGCCCGCACTAGTTGCAGCCAGGCACCGGGTCCGGCTCGCACTAGTTGCAGCCAGGCACCGGGTCCGGCTCGCACTAGTTGCAGCCAGGCACCGGGCTTGGCCTGCACTAGTTGCAGCCAGGCACCGGGTCCGGCTCGCACTAGTTGCAGCCAGGCACCGGGTCCGGCTCGCACTAGTTGCAGCCAGGCATCGGGTCCGGCTCGCACTAGTTGCAGCCAGGCACCGGGTCCGGCTCGCACTAGTTGCAGCCAGGCACCGGGTCCGGCTCGCACTAGTTGGAGCCAGGCACCGGGCTTGGCCCGCACTAGTTGCAGCCAGGCACCGGGCTTGGCCCGCACTAGTTGCAGCCAGGCACCGGGCTTGGCCCGCACTAGTTGCAGCCAGGCACCGGGCTTGGCCCGCACTAGTTGCAGCCAGGCACCGGGCCCGGCCCGCACTAGATGCAGCCAGGCACCGGGTCCGGCCCGCACTGGTTGCAGCCAGGCACCGGGTCCGGCCCGCACTGGTTGCAGCCAGGCACCGGGTCCGGCTCGCACTGGTTGCAGCCAGGCACCGGGTCCGGCTCGCACTAGTTGCAG
This sequence comes from Staurois parvus, assembly GCF_062004578.1. Classification (NCBI taxonomy): domain Eukaryota; kingdom Metazoa; phylum Chordata; class Amphibia; order Anura; family Ranidae; genus Staurois; species Staurois parvus. The sequence continues at coordinate 49,399 of NW_028321718.1, read as the reverse complement.
CCAGGCACCGGGCTTGGCCTGCACTAGGACAGCCAGGCACCGGGTTTTGCCGGCACTAGATGTAGCCAGGCACCGGGTCCGGCTCGCACTAGATGCAGCCAGGCACCGGGTCCGGCTCGCACTAGTTGCAGCCAGGCACCGGGCTTGGCCCGCACTAGTTGCAGCCAGGCACCGGGCTTGGCCCGCACTAGTTGCAGCCAGGCACCGGGCTTGGCCCGCACTAGTTGCAGCCAGGCACCGGGCCCGGCCCGCACTAGATGCAGCCAGGCACCGGGTCCGGCCCGCACTGGTTGCAGCCAGGCACCGGGTCCGGCTCGCACTGGTTGCAGCCAGGCACCGGGTCCGGCTCGCACTGGTTGCAGCCAGGCACCGGGTCCGGCTCGCACTGGTTGCAGCCAGGCACCGGGTCCGGCTCGCACTGGTTGCAGCCAGGCACCGGGTCCGGCTCGCACTAGATGCAGCCAGGCACCGGGTCCGGCTCGCACTAGTTGCAGCCATGCACCGGGCTTGGCCTGCACTAGGACAGCCAGGCACCGGGTTTTGCTGGCACTAGATGCAGCCAGGCATCGGGTCCGGCTCGCACTAGATGCAGCCAGGCATCGGGTCCGGCTCGCACTAGTTGCAGCCAGGCACCGGGCTTGGCCTGCACTAGGACAGCCAGGCACCGGGTTTTGCCGGCACTAGATGTAGCCAGGCACCGGGTCCGGCTCGCACTAGATGCAGCCAGGCACCGGGTCCTGCTCGCACTAGTTGCAGCCAGGCACCGGGCTTGGCCCGCACTAGTTGCAGCCAGGCACCGGGCTTGGCCCGCACTAGTTGCAGCCAGGCACCGGGCTTGGCCCGCACTAGTTGCAGCCAGGCACCGGGCTTGGCCCGCACTAGTTGCAGCCAGGCACCGGGCTTGGCCCGCACTAGTTGCAGCCAGGCACCGGGCCCGGCCCGCACTAGATGCAGCCAGGCACCGGGTCCGGCCCGCACTGGTTGCAGCCAGGCACCGGGTCCGGCTCGCACTGGTTGCAGCCAGGCACCGGGTCCGGCTCGCACTGGTTGCAGCCAGGCACCGGGTCCGGCTCGCACTGGTTGCAGCCAGGCACCGGGTCCGGCTCGCACTAGATGCAGCCAGGCACCGGGTCCGGCTCGCACTAGTTGCAGCCATGCACCGGGCTTGGCCTGCACTAGGACAGCCAGGCACCGGGTTTTGCTGGCACTAGATGCAGCCAGGCATCGGGTCCGGCTCGCACTAGATGCAGCCAGGCATCGGGTCCGGCTCGCACTAGTTGCAGCCAGGCACCGGGTCCGGCTCGCACTAGTTGCAGCCAGGCACCGGGTCCTGCTCGCACTACATGCAGCCAGGCATCGGGTCCGGCTCTCACTAGTTGCAGCCAGGCACCGGGTCCGGCTCGCACTAGTTGCAGCCAGGCACCGGGTCCGGCTCGCACTAGTTGCAGCCATGCACCGGGCTTGGCCTGCACTAGGACAGCCAGGCACCGGGTTTTGCTGGCACTAGATGCAGCCAGGCATCGGGTCCGGCTCGCACTAGATGCAGCCAGGCATCGGGTCCGGCTCGCACTAGTTGCAGCCAGGCACCGGGTCCGGCTCGCACTAGTTGCAGCCAGGCACCGGGTCCTGCTCGCACTACATGCAGCCAGGCACCGGGTCCGGCTCTCACTAGTTGCAGCCAGGCACCGGGTCCGGCTCGCACTAGTTGCAGCCAGGCACCGGGTCCGGCTCGCACTAGTTGCAGCCAGGCACCGGGTCCGGCTCGCACTAGTTGCAGCCAGGCACCGGGCTTGGCCTGCACTAGTTGCAGCCAGGCACCGGGTCCGGCTCGCACTAGTTGCAGCCAGGCACCGGGTCCGGCTCGCACTAGTTGCAGCCAGGCACCGGGTCCGGCTCGCACTAGTTGCAGCCAGGCACCGGGTCCGGCTCGCACTAGATGCAGCCAGGCACCGGGTCCGGCTCGCACTAGTTGCAGCCAGGCACCGGGTCCGGCTCGCACTAGTTGCAGCCAGGCACCGGGTCCGGCTCGCACTAGTTGCAGCCAGGCACCGGGCTTGGCCTGCACTAGTTGCAGCCAGGCACCGGGTCCGGCTCGCACTAGTTGCAGCCAGGCACCGGGTCCGGCTCGCACTAGTTGCAGCCAGGCATCGGGTCCGGCTCGCACTAGTTGCAGCCAGGCACCGGGCTTGGCCCGCACTAGTTGCAGCCAGGCACCGGGCTTGGCCCGCACTAGTTGCAGCCAGGCACCGGGCTTGGCCCGCACTAGTTGCAGCCAGGCACCGGGCCCGGCCCGCACTAGATGCAGCCAGGCACCGGGTCCGGCCCGCACTGGTTGCAGCCAGGCACCGGGTCCGGCCCGCACTGGTTGCAGCCAGGCACCGGGTCCGGCTCGCACTGGTTGCAGCCAGGCACCGGGTCCGGCTCGCACTAGATGCAGCCAGGCACCGGGTCCGGCTCGCACTAGATGCAGCCAGGCACCGGGCTTGGCCCGCACTAGTTGCAGCCAGGCACCGGGTCCGGCTCGCACTAGTTGCAGCCAGGCACCGGGTCCGGCTCGCACTAGTTGCAGCCAGGCACCGGGTCTGGCCCGCACTAGTTGCAGCCAGGCACCGGGCTTGGCCCGCACTAGTTGCAGCCAGGCACCGGGTCCGGCTCGCACTAGTTGCAGCCAGGCACCGGGTCCGGCTCGCACTAGTTGCAGCCAGGCACCGGGTCCTGCTCGCACTACATGCAGCCAGGCATCGGGTCCGGCTCTCACTAGTTGCAGCCAGGCACCGGGTCCGGCTCGCACTAGTTGCAGCCAGGCATCGGGTCCGGCTCGCACTAGTTGCAGCCAGGCACCGGGTCCGGCTCGCACTAGTTGCAGCCAGACACCGGGTCCTGCTCGCACTAGTTGCAGCCAGGCACCGGGCTTGGCCCGCACTAGTTGCAGCCAGGCACCGGGCTTGGCCCGCACTAGTTGCAGCCAGGCACCGGGCTTGGCCCGCACTAGTTGCAGCCAGGCACCGGGCCCGGCCCGCACTAGATGCAGCCAGGCACCGGGTCCGGCTCGCACTAGTTGCAGCCAGGCACCGGGTCCGGCTCGCACTAGATGCAGCCAGGCACCGGGTCCGGCTCGCACTAGTTGCAGCCAGGCACCGGGCTTGGCCTGCACTAGGACAGCCAGGCACCGGGTTTTGCCGGCACTAGATGTAGCCAGGCACCGGGTCCGGCTCGCACTAGATGCAGCCAGGCACCGGGTCCGGCTCGCACTAGTTGCAGCCAGGCACCGGGTCCGGCTCGCACTAGTTGCAGCCAGGCACCGGGTCCTGCTCGCACTACATGCAGCCAGGCATCGGGTCCGGCTCTCACTAGTTGCAGCCAGGCACCGGGTCCGGCTCGCACTAGTTGCAGCCAGGCATCGGGTCCGGCTCGCACTAGTTGCAGCCAGGCACCGGGTCCGGCTCGCACTAGTTGCAGCCAGGCACCGGGTCCGGCTCGCACTAGTTGCAGCCAGGCACCGGGTCCTGCTCGCACTAGTTGCAGCCAGGCACCGGGCTTGGCCCGCACTAGTTGCAGCCAGGCACCGGGCTTGGCCCGCACTAGTTGCAGCCAGGCACCGGGCTTGGCCCGCACTAGTTGCAGCCAGGCACCGGGCTTGGCCCGCACTAGTTGCAGCCAGGCACCGGGCTTGGCCCGCACTAGTTGCAGCCAGGCACCGGGCTTGGCCCGCACTAGTTGCAGCCAGGCACCGGGCCCGGCCCGCACTAGATGCAGCCAGGCACCGGGTCCGGCCCGCACTGGTTGCAGCCAGGCACCGGGTCCGGCTCGCACTGGTTGCAGCCAGGCACCGGGTCCGGCTCGCACTGGTTGCAGCCAGGCACCGGGTCCGGCTCGCACTGGTTGCAGCCAGGCACCGGGTCCGGCTCGCACTGGTTGCAGCCAGGCACCGGGTCCGGCTCGCACTGGTTGCAGCCAGGCACCGGGTCCGGCTCGCACTAGATGCAGCCAGGCACCGGGTCCGGCTCGCACTAGTTGCAGCCATGCACCGGGCTTGGCCTGCACTAGGACAGCCAGGCACCGGGTTTTGCTGGCACTAGATGTAGCCAGGCACCGGGTCCGGCTCGCACTAGATGCAGCCAGGCATCGGGTCCGGCTCGCACTAGTTGCAGCCAGGCACCGGGCCCGGCCCGCACTAGATGCAGCCAGGCACCGGGTCCGGCCCGCACTGGTTGCAGCCAGGCACCGGGTCCGGCTCGCACTGGTTGCAGCCAGGCACCGGGTCCGGCTCGCACTGGTTGCAGCCAGGCACCGGGTCCGGCTCGCACTGGTTGCAGCCAGGCACCGGGTCCGGCTCGCACTGGTTGCAGCCAGGCACCGGGTCCGGCTCGCACTAGATGCAGCCAGGCACCGGGTCCGGCTCGCACTAGTTGCAGCCATGCACCGGGCTTGGCCTGCACTAGGACAGCCAGGCACCGGGTTTTGCTGGCACTAGATGTAGCCAGGCACCGGGTCCGGCTCGCACTAGATGCAGCCAGGCATCGGGTCCGGCTCGCACTAGATGCAGCCAGGCATCGGGTCCGGCTCGCACTAGTTGCAGCCAGGCACCGGGTCCGGCTCGCACTAGTTGCAGCCAGGCACCGGGTCCTGCTCGCACTACATGCAGCCAGGCATCGGGTCCGGCTCTCACTAGTTGCAGCCAGGCACCGGGTCCGGCTCGCACTAGTTGCAGCCAGGCACCGGGTCCGGCTCGCACTAGTTGCAGCCAGGCACCGGGTCCGGCTCGCACTAGTTGCAGCCAGGCACCGGGCTTGGCCTGCACTAGTTGCAGCCAGGCACCGGGTCCGGCTCGCACTAGTTGCAGCCAGGCACCGGGTCCGGCTCGCACTAGTTGCAGCCAGGCACCGGGTCCGGCTCGCACTAGTTGCAGCCAGGCACCGGGTCCGGCTCGCACTAGATGCAGCCAGGCACCGGGTCCGGCTCGCACTAGTTGCAGCCAGGCACCGGGTCCGGCTCGCACTAGTTGCAGCCAGGCACCGGGTCCGGCTCGCACTAGTTGCAGCCAGGCACCGGGTCCGGCCTGCACTAGTTGCAGCCAGGCACCGGGTCCGGCTCGCACTAGTTGCAGCCAGGCACCGGGTCCGGCTCGCACTAGTTGCAGCCAGGCATCGGGTCCGGCTCGCACTAGTTGCAGCCAGGCATCGGGTCCGGCTCGCACTAGTTGCAGCCAGGCATCGGGCTTGGCCCGCACTAGTTGCAGCCAGGCACCGGGCTTGGCCCGCACTAGTTGCAGCCAGGCACCGGGCTTGGCCCGCACTAGTTGCAGCCAGGCACCGGGCTTGGCCCGCACTAGTTGCAGCCAGGCACCGGGCCCGGCCCGCACTAGATGCAGCCAGGCACCGGGTCCGGCCCGCACTGGTTGCAGCCAGGCACCGGGTCCGGCTCGCACTGGTTGCAGCCAGGCACCGGGTCCGGCTCGCACTAGATGCAGCCAGGCACCGGGTCCGGCTCGCACTAGTTGCAGCCAGGCACCGGGCTTGGCCTGCACTAGGACAGCCAGGCACCGGGTTTTGCCGGCACTAGATGTAGCCAGGCACCGGGTCCGGCTCGCACTAGATGCAGCCAGGCACCGGGCTTGGCCCGCACTAGTTGCAGCCAGGCACCGGGCTTGGCCCGCACTAGTTGCAGCCAGGCACCGGGTCCGGCTCGCACTAGTTGCAGCCAGGCACCGGGCCCGGCCCGCACTAGATGCAGCCAGGCACCGGGTCCGGCCCGCACTGGTTGCAGCCAGGCACCGGGTCCGGCTCGCACTGGTTGCAGCCAGGCACCGGGTCCGGCTCGCACTGGTTGCAGCCAGGCACCGGGTCCGGCTCGCACTGGTTGCAGCCAGGCACCGGGTCCGGCTCGCACTAGATGCAGCCAGGCACCGGGTCCGGCTCGCACTAGTTGCAGCCATGCACCGGGCTTGGCCTGCACTAGGACAGCCAGGCACCGGGTTTTGCTGGCACTAGATGTAGCCAGGCACCGGGTCCGGCTCGCACTAGATGCAGCCAGGCATCGGGTCCGGCTCGCACTAGTTGCAGCCAGGCACCGGGTCCGGCTCGCACTAGTTGCAGCCAGGCACCGGGTCCTGCTCGCACTACATGCAGCCAGGCATCGGGTCCGGCTCGCACTAGTTGCAGCCAGGCATCGGGTCCGGCTCGCACTAGTTGCAGCCAGGCATCGGGTCCGGCTCGCACTAGTTGCAGCCAGGCACCGGGCTTGGCCCGCACTAGTTGCAGCCAGGCACCGGGCTTGGCCCGCACTAGTTGCAGCCAGGCACCGGGCTTGGCCCGCACTAGTTGCAGCCAGGCACCGGGCCCGGCCCGCACTAGATGCAGCCAGGCACCGGGTCCGGCCCGCACTGGTTGCAGCCAGGCACCGGGTCCGGCCCGCACTGGTTGCAGCCAGGCACCGGGTCCGGCCCGCACTGGTTGCAGCCAGGCACCGGGTCCGGCTCGCACTGGTTGCAGCCAGGCACCGGGTCCGGCTCGCACTAGATGCAGCCAGGCACCGGGTCCGGCTCGCACTAGTTGCAGCCAGGCACCGGGCTTGGCCTGCACTAGGACAGCCAGGCACCGGGTTTTGCCGGCACTAGATGTAGCCAGGCACCGGGTCCGGCTCGCACTAGATGCAGCCAGGCACCGGGCTTGGCCCGCACTAGTTGCAGCCAGGCACCGGGCTTGGCCCGCACTAGTTGCAGCCAGGCACCGGGTCCGGCTCGCACTAGTTGCAGCCAGGCACCGGGTCCTGCTCGCACTACATGCAGCCAGGCATCGGGTCCGGCTCTCACTAGTTGCAGCCAGGCACCGGGTCCGGCTCGCACTAGTTGCAGCCAGGCATCGGGTCCGGCTCGCACTAGTTGCAGCCAGGCACCGGGTCCGGCTCGCACTAGTTGCAGCCAGGCACCGGGTCCTGCTCGCACTAGTTGCAGCCAGGCACCGGGCTTGGCCCGCACTAGTTGCAGCCAGGCACCGGGCTTGGCCCGCACTAGTTGCAGCCAGGCACCGGGCTTGGCCCGCACTAGTTGCAGCCAGGCACCGGGCTTGGCCCGCACTAGTTGCAGCCAGGCACCGGGCCCGGCCCGCACTAGATGCAGCCAGGCACCGGGTCCGGCCCGCACTGGTTGCAGCCAGGCACCGGGTCCGGCTCGCACTGGTTGCAGCCAGGCACCGGGTCCGGCTCGCACTGGTTGCAGCCAGGCACCGGGTCCGGCTCGCACTGGTTGCAGCCAGGCACCGGGTCCGGCTCGCACTGGTTGCAGCCAGGCACCGGGTCCGGCTCGCACTAGATGCAGCCAGGCACCGGGTCCGGCTCGCACTAGTTGCAGCCATGCACCGGGCTTGGCCTGCACTAGGACAGCCAGGCACCGGGTTTTGCTGGCACTAGATGTAGCCAGGCACCGGGTCCGGCTCGCACTAGATGCAGCCAGGCATCGGGTCCGGCTCGCACTAGTTGCAGCCAGGCACCGGGTCCGGCTCGCACTAGTTGCAGCCAGGCACCGGGTCCTGCTCGCACTACATGCAGCCAGGCATCGGGTCCGGCTCTCACTAGTTGCAGCCAGGCACCGGGCTTGGCCCGCACTAGTTGCAGCCAGGCACCGGGCTTGGCCCGCACTAGTTGCAGCCAGGCACCGGGTCCGGCTCGCACTAGTTGCAGCCAGGCACCGGGTCCGGCTCGCACTAGTTGCAGCCAGGCACCGGGTCTGGCCCGCACTAGTTGCAGCCAGGCACCAGGCTTGGCCCGCACTAGTTGCAGCCAGGCACCGGGCTTGGCCCGCACTAGTTGCAGCCAGGCACCGGGCTTGGCCCGCACTAGTTGCAGCCAGGCACCGGGCTTGGCCCGCACTAGTTGCAGCCAGGCACCGGGCTTGGCCCGCACTAGTTGCAGCCAGGCACCGGGCTTGGCCCGCACTAGTTGCAGCCAGGCACTGGGCTTGGCCCGCACTAGTTGCAGCCAGGCACCGGGTCCGGCTCGCACTAGTTGCAGCCAGGCACCGGGTCCGGCTCGCACTAGTTGCAGCCAGGCACCGGGTCCGGCTCGCACTAGTTGCAGCCAGGCACCGGGTCCGGCTCGCACTAGTTGCAGCCAGGCACCGGGCTTGGCCTGCACTAGTTGCAGCCAGGCACCGGGTCCGGCTCGCACTAGTTGCAGCCAGGCACCGGGTCCGGCTCGCACTAGTTGCATCCAGGCACCGGGTCCGGCTCGCACTAGTTGCAGCCAGGCACCGGGTCCGGCTCGCACTAGTTGCAGCCAGGCACCGGGTCCGGCTCGCACTAGTTGCAGCCAGGCACCGGGTCCGGCTCGCACTAGTTGCAGCCAGGCACCGGGTCCGGCTCGCACTAGTTGCAGCCAGGCATCGGGTCCGGCTCGCACTAGTTGCAGCCAGGCACCGGGTCCGGCTCGCACTAGTTGTAGCCAGGCACCGGGCTTGGCTTGCACTAGTTGCAGCCAGGCACCGGGTCCGGCTCGCACTAGTTGCAGCCAGGCATCGGGTCCGGCTCGCACTAGTTGCAGCCAGGCACCGGGTCCGGCTCGCACTAGTTGCAGCCAGGCACCGGGTCCGGCTCGCACTAGTTGCAGCCAGGCACCGGGCTTGGCCCGCACTAGTTGCAGCCAGGCACCGGGCTTGGCCCGCACTAGTTGCAGCCAGGCACCGGGCTTGGCCCGCACTAGTTGCAGCCAGGCACCGGGCCCGGCCCGCACTAGATGCAGCCAGGCACCGGGTCCGGCCCGCACTGGTTGCAGCCAGGCACCGGGTCCGGCCCGCACTGGTTGCAGCCAGGCACCGGGTCCGGCTCGCACTGGTTGCAGCCAGGCACCGGGTCCGGCTCGCACTAGATGCAGCCAGGCACCGGGTCCGGCTCGCACTAGTTGCAGCCAGGCACCGGGCTTGGCCTGCACTAGGACAGCCAGGCACCGGGTTTTGCCGGCACTAGATGTAGCCAGGCACCGGGTCCGGCTCGCACTAGATGCAGCCAGGCACCGGGTCCGGCTCGCACTAGTTGCAGCCAGGCACCGGGTCCGGCTCGCACTAGTTGCAGCCAGGCACCGGGTCCTGCTCGCACTACATGCAGCCAGGCATCGGGTCCGGCTCTCACTAGTTGCAGCCAGGCACCGGGTCCGGCTCGCACTAGTTGCAGCCAGGCACCGGGTCCTGCTCGCACTAGTTGCAGCCAGGCACCGGGCTTGGCCCGCACTAGTTGCAGCCAGGCACCGGGCTTGGCCCGCACTAGTTGCAGCCAGGCACCGGGCTTGGCCCGCACTAGTTGCAGCCAGGCACCGGGCTTGGCCCGCACTAGTTGCAGCCAGGCACCGGGCTTGGCCCGCACTAGTTGCAGCCAGGCACCGGGCCCGGCCCGCACTAGATGCAGCCAGGCACCGGGTCCGGCCCGCACTGGTTGCAGCCAGGCACCGGGTCCGGCTCGCACTGGTTGCAGCCAGGCACCGGGTCCGGCTCGCACTGGTTGCAGCCAGGCACCGGGTCCGGCTCGCACTGGTTGCAGCCAGGCACCGGGTCCGGCTCGCACTAGATGCAGCCAGGCACCGGGTCCGGCTCGCACTAGTTGCAGCCATGCACCGGGCTTGGCCTGCACTAGGACAGCCAGGCACCGGGTTTTGCTGGCACTAGATGTAGCCAGGCACCGGGTCCGGCTCGCACTAGATGCAGCCAGGCATCGGGTCCGGCTCGCACTAGTTGCAGCCAGGCACCGGGCCCGGCCCGCACTAGATGCAGCCAGGCACCGGGTCCGGCCCGCACTGGTTGCAGCCAGGCACCGGGTCCGGCTCGCACTGGTTGCAGCCAGGCACCGGGTCCGGCTCGCACTGGTTGCAGCCAGGCACCGGGTCCGGCTCGCACTGGTTGCAGCCAGGCACCGGGTCCGGCTCGCACTGGTTGCAGCCAGGCACCGGGTCCGGCTCGCACTAGATGCAGCCAGGCACCGGGTCCGGCTCGCACTAGTTGCAGCCATGCACCGGGCTTGGCCTGCACTAGGACAGCCAGGCACCGGGTTTTGCTGGCACTAGATGTAGCCAGGCACCGGGTCCGGCTCGCACTAGATGCAGCCAGGCATCGGGTCCGGCTCGCACTAGTTGCAGCCAGGCACCGGGTCCGGCTCGCACTAGTTGCAGCCAGGCACCGGGTCCTGCTCGCACTACATGCAGCCAGGCATCGGGTCCGGCTCTCACTAGTTGCAGCCAGGCACCGGGTCCGGTTTGCACTAGATGCCACCCAACATTGGCCACAGCAGCTAATCCTGCTTCTTCCTAGCACATTTATTTCCTCCATCAGCCCATCCCCCCCACTGCTGTTCCCTTTTGTATCACTGAACCCTTCCTCCTAGATTGTCAGCTCTCAGGAGTAGGACCTCTTGTACCTCATTGTATTGTAACTGTAATGTCTCCCTTTATTCTGTAAGGCGCTGCGCAGATTGTTGGTGCGATATAATTCCTGTATAATAATTATCATTCTGCATTTGGTTAGGGTCAGTGTCACTACTGGTATCATGAGGTCATACCTGGACCATACAGAGGTTGCACAGGCAGTCCCACTCCTCCAGGATGGCACATCAATACCTGTCATTGCCAGAAGGTTTGCTGTCTCCCAGCACAGTCTCAAGAGCATGGAGGAGATTCCAGGAGAAAGGCAGTTACTCTAGGAGAGCTGAACAGGGCCGTAGAAGGTCCTTAAGCCATCAGCAGGACCGGTATATAAATATATAAAAATAAAATGTCTGTTCCATTTTCCTTCCCTCACACTACTGACCACCATTCTGAGTTGCTTCAATAAAATTTTAGCAAAATGGATTACCTTGCTGCATCATTTTTTCACTTTGATTTTCGGGGTGTCTTTGAATTCAGTCCTCTGTAGGTCCATAAAGGATGTCCCATCGTTTTGTTTTTAATTTTCATTTCCATCAATCAGAAAGGGATTATTGAGAATAGTCTCCGACACGTACAGGAAGCACATTGTACAGCAGCTGAACAAGGAAGAAAAAGATGAATACAATTACAGACACGGCTCTTACATTTCTATGGTGTTGGGGTGTTAAAGGCGTTAGCAATGCCTGTTCGTAAGTCCCCGTGGGCGGAGCAATGCCTGTTCATAAGTCCCCGCGGGCGGAGCAATGCCTGTTCGTAAGTCCCCGTGGGCGGAGCAATGCCTGTTCGTAAGTCCCCGTGGGCGGAGCAATGCCTGTTCATAAGTCCCCGCGGGCGGAGCAATGCCTGTTCATAAGTCCCCGCGGGCGGAGCAATGCCTGTTCATAAGTCCCCGCGGGCGGAGCAATGCCTGTTCATAAGTCCCCGCGGGGGGAGTACAAACAGACCATTCATTATATGAGAGTAGCTTAGGGGGGGCTATATATAACTCATAGGGCTGCGTAACATTTTCATCTGGACCAACTCCAGCGGGCCGAGGCCAGGGGTATCCAGCCACGGAGCCCATAGCTTGTCATATTTGTGTGGGCATCCTCTATGTTCCAGTGGGTTACAATTAACTTATTTGTGGCCCTTGAAATAGCTTCTCGAGTGAAATCGGAGGTAATGGCTTCACCAGAAACATTAAGCAGGTAGTACTTGGGATCTAGAGGGACAGAAGATTTGTCTTGGAAATTCGCTTTAACAAATTTCTCCTTACCGTGAGTACTCGCAGTTGGATGCGCAGAAATCCCCCATAAAGCTGTGCGAATCTCGCTTACCACGACTGCAGCTAAACTACACGATTCCTGCCCATCCAAATGGGTTAGCTTCTGTTGAAATGTAGGTGATGGAGCTCCGTTGCCCTAGAATGATCACACGACACTCTAAGGCTAGTGTTGCAATTCACATAAGGGCCGGCTTCAGACTCAGCCCTCGGTTTTATTACAAATACACACATGCCCCCCACATGAATAAAGTCAATCCCCTCCCACCGAACAATGCAATGGGGAGTGCCTATACACAGGATGTACATTCCGATTGGAGCATAGTCTTTCCTATTATCTATCACTGGTCCTCCTCCATGAGCCTTCTGAGGTCAGCAGACTTCCTCCCCTTCCCCCCCCCATGAGCCTTCTGAGGTCATATTTCCCAGCTCCTAGCAGTATGTCCATTCCCTGTACAAGCATCCCCTAGGAACATCAGTCTGTACCTGGATGGGCCCGATACGATCTTTATTAAAACACATCCATCCGGATACAGTTCAGGTCGGTAATGGGTTGTAAGATATGCATAAGCCTACACGCGGAGTTCGTACCGCTTGCGCCTTGCGTTATGAAGTCCATGTGGTACCATGCTGCTGATATGTGGATACAGGCCCGCGTACTACTGCCAGCGACATTCGCATCGAATGCAGTGGTGGTATACACGCCGGTCTATAAGCGCAGATCCGCCATCTCATCCATTACCGAGCTGAGTACTGTAATACATACATTGTACATGCGCATGGCCCAATTGCAGCCTTCAGAGCTTTAATTAAGCCACACGAGAGACATACGAATAACACGAATATATGACACATTTAAAGTTCGACCAACAATACAAAATTTCCATGACAGATTGAAAAACTGAATAATGTCAAGCACAGCTTTCCAATATAGGTGAAGCTTGGGGCATCTCCAGAGTACATGACGGTGGAGACCTTCTCCACCTAAACACTTCATACAGCCGGGGTCGCCCGGATACCCATTGTATGCAGTGTATAATGAACCCGATGCAAAATATACAATTGGGAAAGCCTCTGCGCCATATTGAGTGAGCAAGTTGTAATAGCTGCAAATGCTTCCTCCCATTGGTCACCTGAGGTCTGGCCTAAATCCGCCTCATATGAAAGGACTTGCATGGGGTATTGCCTAAAGAATCTAGTCAGTAGTATAGAGTATCCCTGCGATATAAACCCTTTAGAGGGTTTGACAGAAGTGATTAAAGAACGGGGAAGGGGATAGATGTCAGTCACAGGGAAGGGGATAGATGTCAGTCACAGGGAAGGGGATAGATGTCAGTCACAGGGAAGGGGATAGATGTCAAGTCACAAGAGGGGCCATGGACTTTAACCTCTTCACGCCAGCCGCACACAAATGTACGGCCTCCCGGCATCTGGGCCTAGACGCTGAGTGGCCGCACATTTGCGTTCTATTAAAAAAGGACATATGTGCAGAGACCGCGCGCCCTGCGCACTCCTAGCACACATGTCCGGTACTCATGGAAAGGTTCCAATCTCTTTCGATCGGGATCTTTCCCAATCGTGACCACCGTGATGGTGCGTCACTGCTTTCACTAAACCCCGCCTCGCCTCCCGGCATCTAGAACCCTTAAAGGGCCGGGGGGCGACGGCATGAAGGGGTTAATGGCATGTTGGAGTTGTAGATAGTAGAAGTGCATCGATGAATGCAGGGAAAATTGTCTTTGTAAATCTGGGAAGGGTACCAAAGCACCATCCTTAAACATTTGGAAGAGGTGAGTAATTCCATAGCTCTCCCATCTCGGGCCCTGTTGCAGTGTAGCCAGCCCAACATAGGAGACATTGCACCAGATCACACTGTATGTGGTGAAACCCTGTATTCCTTGCAGGTACCTAGTTTTATTCCAAACTTTCAGCATTCGGTTATATGTAGGGAAGCATCTATTGGCTTTGCTAAATGCTTGCGATTCAAGTGCCTCAGAGATAGAGGTATATCATGTGTATGTAAGAGTGATTTGTGCAGAGGGGGTCATAGCTAATGGAGTTGGGGGTCGTGATAGGAAACATGCAGCCTATGAGGTGTTGAGATTGTGACGCTAAGTTGTATAGCCAGGGGTTGGGAACGTTGGAGCTGCTCCAAATGGAGCCCGGGAGGACGTCATTCCAGATTAGGGAGTGAGAGTTAACCTGGCAAAATACTGCAAGAGGGAGCACAACCGGGAAGTTATGCAAGAAGTGTAGAAGTTGGGCAGAAGGATAATTTTCATTAAATTCCCTCTACCTACTACTGACAGCGTTAGTTTTGTCCAAATCCTAAATTTGTCCCTAAATCTTTTGTTTATATTGTTTTATACCCCCAATGTCATGATTTGTGACTGAATGCTTCGTCTTGCACTTCCACTCCAGTGCTTTGTGTTGACAGAGTTGAGTAATAGCCACACCCCTCATCACAAGTGTCCTCCTACAGACCTGTATTGGAAGGGAGGGGGGTGTATCTGACCAGTTCTAGATCCAACCCAGGTGCTTGTTAGACTGCTGAGTCATATTGAGACCCCCCTACACAATTGCTGTCCAGCATACTGCCTCATAATTTTTTAGGCCCAGCTGAAGACTAACACTTTTTTTTATCTTTTTATTTTTATTGTTTGTTTATATTGTTTTATGTTCCCATGTCATGATTTGTGACTGAATGCTTCTTCCTGCACTTCCACTCCAGTGCTTTGTGTTGATAGAGTTGAGTAATAGCCACACCCCTCATCACATGTGTCCTACAGACTTGTATTGCAAGGGAAGGGAGGGGGGCATATCTGACCAGTTATGGATCCAAACCAGGCACCCATTGGACTGCTGAGTGATATTCAGACCCCCTGAACAACTGCTGTAATAGGAATATATTAAACAAAAAAAAAATACAATTAAAACAGGAATAACATTAAAAATACAATTAAAAAAATAATTTTAATAAAAATAGAAAAGTGGTGATAACAAATTAAATAATAAATTACAATGAAATGAAAATGAAAATAGGATAGTAGCGATAAGGCTGGCAAAATGGAGGCTGTTAGACATTGTTCTATCTAACGCATGTTTATTCATGCGACTTTTATTGGGCTTCAATTTACATATCTTTCAGCAGGTAATACGGCGTGTATGCATTTCAGCTGTATCTTTTGCGGTTTGGCTGGCGTCCCCCTTTAATTATCTTCTGTCTTCAAGCCTCATTTGTATAGTCAGCAGCCATGAAAACATGATGCTGTGTCAACGGCCTTATATATGACCGCCGACATGTGAATCAAAACGGAATATACAGCTCCGCTATCTACAGGGCGACTTCCCGGCTGATCGATGACTATTGAAAGCTGACAAGACTGATAATATAGAGTCAGCGGCGAGAGCGTGGCCTGCGTACAGCTATAGGAATCTTTTTACCAGAGAGATATTAGATCAAAGATTCTCCACATCGGAATTAATTTCCTCCACAATCCATAGGTGAAAAAAACAAGACATGCTTGTTACTTATGAAGCGGCCAAAAATCCATTTAGGGGTGGATTACAGTTGTCATTTACATCTGCAGCATGTCATAATTTATGTAACATCCGATAACGCGTATGGCTGTTTTGTTAAAGTCTAATTGAAATTTCAGATGAATACATTCCAGGTGCCTCAAAACAAGAGTGTGCAAAGCCTTACCGGTTTTTTTTTTCTTTAGAAAGCAGCTGCAGCCTGAGTAGAAAAGCCTGTCCCCTGCCAACAAGCCGCTAGTAAGGAGCCTTGCTCTCTGTGTGGAAGCAGTGGTCTCTCCTCACAGACCCAAAAACCCCCCGTACTAAGTCAGACATGTAGCTGTAAAATCGATAAAAACCCTTATTATCTATTTGGAAGGAGTGGTCTCTTTGCAGAAGTCTGACAACCCCCCGAGTTAGAGGTATAGCTGTGCAATAGGTAAGGACCCTTGCTCTGTGGGGAAGCAGGGGTCTGACATACTCCCCCTACAGAGTGACACCTATACAGTACATGTGCAATAGGTAAAGACCCGTGCTCTCTGTTTGTAAGCAGTAGTCTCTCTGCAGAGGTCCACCAAGCCCCCTACTGAGTTATAGCTATAGCTGTGCAATGCATAAAGACCATTACTCACTGTATGGAAGCAGAAGTCTCTCTACAGTGGTCTGACAAGCCCCCCCCCCCCCTACAGAGTAAGATCTATACATGTGCAATAGGTAATCACCCTTGCTCTCTGTTTGTAAGCAGTAGTCTCTCTGCAGAGTTCCATCAAGCCCCCTACTGAGTTGGAGCTATAGCTGTGCAATAGGTAAGGACCCTTGCTCTCTATGTGGAAGCGGGGGTCTCTGCAGCGGTCCACCATACAGGCGTCTCTTTGCAGAGGCCTGACTAGCCGTGCAAGCTGCTGATTGGAGAGCTCTAGTTCTGACAGATGCATGTTGGACCTCTGTGGAGAGACTACTGCTTTCACACAAAAAGCAAGTGTCCTTCTCTTCAACTTAGAAAACAGTATCTACTATTCATAACCTTTTCTTTTGTAATAAAGTATATGTGAACCCTTACCCTGTAAAACAACCTAAAGTTTAAAATAAAGATGAAAGGCAAAACCTTTGTGTATACTGTACAAGTGATCACTGAACCTGCTTTAAAGGCTTAAAGTTATTCTAAAGGTTGTGTTAAGAAAAAACAAACGTTATACTTACCTGCTCTGTGTAATAATTTTGCACAGAGCATCCCTCTTCTTTTTGAGTCCCTCGATGGCTGTCCTGGCTCCTCCCTCTTGCTGAGTGCCCCCAATAGTTAACCTATTGCTATAGGGGCACTCAAGCAGGCTTGCTCATGAGCCGTGCTCCTGCGAATGGACATTGTCCATTCACACATGGAGCGCGTCTTGGCCTCACACTCCACTCTCTCCTTATGATCTTACGCCCAGTGTCCAGTGATCTTACACCCAGTGTCCAGTGATCTTACGCTCAGTGATCTTACACCCAGTGTCTAGTGATCTTACGCTCAGTGATCTTACGCCCAGTGCTCAGTGATCTTACACCCAGTGTCTAGTGATCTTACGCCTAGTGCTCAGTGATCTTACACCCAGTGTCCAGTGATCTTACGCTCAGTGATCTTACACCCAGTGTCTAGTGATCTTACGCTCAGTGATCTTACACCCAGTGTCTAGTGATCTTACGCTCAGTGATCTTACACCCAGTGCTCAGTGATCTTACACCCAGTGCTCAGTGATCTTACGCCCAGTGCTCAGTGATCTTACGCCCAGTGCTCAGTGATCTTACGCCCAGTGCTCAGTGATCTTACGCCCAGTGCTCAGTGATCTTACACCCAGTGTCTAGTGATCTTACGCTCAGTGATCTTACGCCCAGTGCTCAGTGATCTTACACCCAGTGTCTAGTGATCTTATGCCCAGTGTCTAGTGATCGTACGCCTAGTGCTCAGTGATCTTACACCCAGTGTCCAGTGATCTTATGCCCAGTGGCACTGACTTTGCAGCAGTGCTACATGCTGTGGATCCCGCGGCTACTAGGAATAAGAGGCGGAGTGCAATTGGTATCACTCCGCCTGACATTCCCGACACGTTTAGATAAGGTATTGGCTTGGCTGGTGCCTCCATGAAACTGGCACCTCTCTCTCCACAGCTGGCTCTACACGCCTGGAACAGTTATTTAACTTGGGTTGTAGATTGTGTCATCTCCAGGGGAAGATCCCTCCTTGCACAGACTTTCTTATGGAGTCATGGAGTCATCTTCCTCCTAGCCAGGATCTCTTCCAGGCTAGTCCTTACTTCTCGGAGACCTCCACACTACTGCTCCTTTGAGTTCAGCACATGGCTGTGTTCATGTCCTTTCTTCCTTCCCTCTACTTCCTGCCAACATCACTTCTTGCTCCACCGCCTTCCGTGAAACCAGTCAAACATGTAAATTAGCATGCTTCTAAAAGCTTCTAAAAACAATACATGGTAACTAAATTGTATTACTCCATATCTTTATGCTATACACAAATCACTAGAATAGCCACAGCAACACATGCCAGTGTCACAAATGCCTTCTTGAAGTGTCCCCGATATCTTCATCCACTCTCACAGGCCGGCAACGTGCCATTAGGCTGAGACTGGCAGAAGATAAATCAAACTTTTCTTAAGGTGCTTCCCTTTAATAGCCACCTCTTAGTGATTGGCCAAAGTAAAATACACTCACCGGCCACCTTTTTAGGTACACCTTGCTAGTGCCAAGAAAATCCCCCCACACCATTACACCACCACCAGCCTGAACCGTTGATACAAGGCAGGATGGATCCTTGCTTTCATATTATTTACGCCAAATTTGGGCACCAATTCACAAAAAGAACATTAGGGAACTGGACCTGGTGATTGACAGCCAAGGCTTCAAAAGGGCGGCATGGGTAGGGCGCGCGCCCCGTACCTGAAACTGCAAATTCACGTATACATACGTGATTTTGCGCACCCGTGCCGCCCTGTAGCAGTATTTCTGCTGTAGGATGGACGGGAAGCGGTTAAAAAGCACATTGCAATTTCTTAATGCATGCAATGAGCTTTTTGAATTATCGAGGTGGAGATAATGACATCATCACCATGCCTCTCCACCTCATCCAGTCGGAGAATATTACAAAGTGTTCTCGTGCTGAGGTTCCACTAGATTTTAGTTAGTTGTATCAAAGTAAAGGGGGCTGAATACAAATCCACACTTTTCAGATAATTGGCTATAAAACATTTTGAAAATCATTTCTCATTTTCCTTCCACTTCACAATTATGTGCCACTTTGTGTTGGTCCATCACATAAAATCCCAATAAATTACATTGCTGTTTCTGGTTGTAACATGACCTTTTTGGTCTATCGCATAAAATCCCAATAAAATCCATTGACGTTTCTGGTTCTAATGTGACGTTTTTGGTCTATCACATAAAATCCATTGACATTTCTGGTTGTAACGTGACGTTTTTGGTGTATCACATAAAATCCATTGACGTTTTTGGCTGTAACATGACGTTTTTGGTCTATCACATAAAATCCCAATAAAATCCATTGACGTTTTTGGCTGTAACATGACGTTTTTGGTCTATCACATAAAATCCATTGACGTTTCTGGTTGTAACGTGAAAAAATGTGGAAAATATCAAGGGGTATGAATACTTTTTCAAGGCACTGTAGTTACATTGTTCCAAGCTGAATCAATGTACCTGCAAAAATATCCATACCTTAGTAAATATCCATACCTTTCATCAGTCAGAGCTCAAGCTGGCCACAGCCTAGCTGCTCATTATATCCGGAGTAGGGATGTTCCAGCTTAGGGCTCATGTACACTGCAGCTGATAAACTTACGTTCAGGAGCTGTTCAGCGTTTTTTTTCCAGCAGCCCCTGAACTCTCCTTTATGTTTTCCTATGTGTCCATGTACACATCATCATTTACAGGCTGTTGAGTTTACAGTCGTTTTCTTGAACGCACCAAAATTGCGTTCAAGAGTAGATTTTACCGGTGTCTATCACATAAAATCCCAATAAAATCCATTGACGTTTCTGGTTCTAAGGTGACGTTTTATGTCTATCACAAAAAATCCATTGACATTTCTGGTTGTAACGTGACGTTTTTGGTTTATCACATAAAATCCCAATAAAATCCATTGACGTTTCTGGTTGTAACATGACGTTTTTGGTCTATCACATAAAATCCATTGACGTTTCTGGTTGTAACGTGACGTTTTTGGTCTATCACATGAAATCCATTGACATTTTTGGTTTATCACATAAAATCCCAATAAAATCCATTAACGTTTTTGGTTGTAACATGACATTTTTGGTCTATCACATAAAATCCCAATAATATCCATTGACGTTTTTTGTTGTAACATGACATTTTTGGTCTATCACATAAAATCCCAATAAAATCCATTGACGTTTTTGGCTGTAACATGACATTTTTGGTTTATCACATAAAATCCCAATAAAATCCATTAACGTTTTTGGTTGTAACATGACATTTTTGGTCTATCACATAAAATCCCAATAATATCCATTGACGTTTTTTGTTGTAACATGACATTTTTGGTCTATCACATAAAATCCCAATAAAATCCATTGACGTTTTTGGCTGTAACATGACATTTTTGGTCTATCACATAAAATCCCAATAAAATCCATTGACGTTTCTGGTTGTAACATGACGTTTTTGGTCTATCACATAAAATCCCAATAAAATACATTGACGTTTTTTGTTGTAACATGACATTTTTGGTCTATCACATAAAGGTGTCCGTTTGTGAACCAGCGGTAATAGATCGCTGCTCAGTTCTCCGGCATTCTCGGAGAACAAAGTTCTCCTGTGAATGCAGTTTATGAAGCAGTTCTCCGAACGAAGGGAGAACGGTTTCCAAACGCTGGAGAACGGTCTACAAACTCTGAAAAATGGCTCATTTTACTATAATCTCTCCACATTATAGAAAAAGACCAGTTTACTAAGCAGAGGTAAATTATCTCTGCTTAGTTTTCGGTCCCTCTCATTCTCCAGCTCTGGGCTGGAGAATCTGGACGGAGAACACAGTTCTCCAGAGAAGGGCTGACATGTTCTCCTGAGTGTTATAAACTGTGAATGACCAGAGAATAGCTGAGATCTGTTGAATCGCAGCTATTCTCTGTGTCATAAAAGGACACCAAAATCCATTGACGTTTCTGGTTGTAACGTGACAAAATGTGGAAAATATCAAGGGTTATGAATACTTTTTCAAGGCACTGTAGTTACATTGTTCCAAGCTGAATCAACTGTGTAACTGTGCAAAAATATCCATACCTTAGTAAATATCCATACCTTTCATCAGTCAGAGCTCAAGCTGGCCACAGCCTAGCTGCTCATTATATCCGGAGTAGGGATGTTCCAGCTTAGTGCTCATGTACACTGCAGCTGCTAAACTGACGTTCAGGAGCTGTTCAGCGGTTAACCGCGTTTACAAGCATTTGCATTTAGATGCATTTTTTGACAGGTGTATATCCAGATGCTGTCCAGAACCTTTTTTTTTTTATCAAAAATGCATGCAAAGCATTTTCCTTGTATTCAAATAGACCCGGTACACCAGCGCAGTCAGTTCCAGGTTTAATGTGAAGGATAAAATGGTAGAATGTGCCGCATAATGCTCATGATGGGATCCATAGTGAATACAACCAGAAAAGACAGCTATTCTCAACACATACTGCTCTCTCTGCTTCTGCTCTCTCTATTTCTCTCAAAATGTCTGAAATAGTTAATTATTTACTATTTTTCAGTGCATTCTGGGCATTTGGGAAGGTTTCCTGAGGTTATATTTTAAAAATGCTTCTAAACGCAAAAGTGCATAAACGTGGTATGCAAACGTGGCTAAACTGAAGTTTTTTCGACCTACATTTTCTAGCAGTCAGTTTCCAGTGGTCAGAAGAGTTTTCCAAACAGCCCGTGCCCTTAGACATATCTGGAATGTATCCATGCAGACTTGTAACATTGCTGATAGGTTTGCTTTAAGGCATGGTGTCTCTTTTAGAAAAATACTAAAACTCGCCAGATTGTCAGTCTGGGCCTTGTAGGAAAGTACAGTAGATCCCGGCATGGTTGGATGCTGCCCAGTGTTTTCATGCTGTCTGTGGACATAAAAGGGTAAAGCATGCTGTATGGTATAAATTATGCAGAGTGTAATAAACATCCGCAGAGTACATTACTGCAGAGATAATGCTAATGAGCATTCTGCGGATTTGTCGTTTCTCCCAGATAACCCAACCAAAGGCCAATTCTCTTATTTATTCCTCCTCTTATCTCTGCCTCTTCATTTTTATAAGCTCGAGATGCAATAAATTGAAGGCCCTTAACTAGAAACATAGGGGCACGGAAGTGAGATTATCACTTGCATTACTGGTAAAGCATGAAATAGACACTTAAAGGATAACGGTGCTTTTAAAATACATTATCTCTTCTAATACATCCAGAGCAACTTAGCATATGAAACCCTTCTCTTCTGCATCATCTCTCTCTGTGCTTCCAGTACCGCCCCAGGTCTGTGCAAGGACCGCATTGTTTAACATGTCTGCATCTTTCCTGTAACTGCAGACAAGATCAAGGAAGGAACCTACTCCATATACTTGTTAGGCCCCATGTACACAGGACGTTTCTGAACGATGGAAACTGACTGCTGGAAAACGTAGGTTAAAAAACATCTGTTTAGTCGCGTTTGCATATCACATTTATGTGCGTTTGTGTTTAGAAGCGTCTTTTAAAGATAAGCACAGGAGAACCTCCCAAATACCCAGAATGCACTGAAAAGTGGTAAATTATGAACTATTTCAGACTGTTTCAGAGAAATACAGAGAGTAGAAGCAGAGACAGAAGTATGTGTTGAGATAATTAGGTGTGAGTTGCTCATTAACATTTCTTTTGTTTCCAAGGGTGGGAAAGGTGTCTGGTGGAGGGAGTCATTAAGGCCACCTGGCAGGGGGTCTTCATGAGGAATTTGAGGTGTGAATGGGCATCAACATATCTTTTGTTTTGAAGGGTGGGAGAGGTCTGAGGTGTGAATTGGTCATTCCAATGTGTGACAAGCTTGGTAGGAACATCCTGTGTTCAGTGTTTTGTCCATCTGAGCACCTTGAAAATGCTTTGCCTGCATTTTGCATGGTGAAAAAAGGCTCTGGACAGCATTGGGAACTGGAAGAGTTAAAAAAAAAAAATTTCAAATGCAAACGCTTATAAACGCCCCTGTCCAGGGGGCGTACCTCATTGCCGGGCAACGAGGCCCGCCAGCTCCGGCCCGCCCCGGTTGCCTAGACGACCAGGGAGCGTCCAACATCAGCTTAAGAAGCTGATGCCGGGCACTTCAGGGGTATTCACCGCTGCGCAGCCACCGAAGGAGCCCCAGCTGCGGCGGGACCTTCATAGCCAGACTCTGCAGAGACCCAAGCCTGCCTAAGACCCCCCCAGAGAAGGGGAAGACTGCCTGCTAGCCGCCAGAGATCCAGGGACCCCCAGCCTAGGGGAGAGAGTGCGAGACTGCCTGATAGCCACCAGGGATCCAGAGACCCCCAGCCACTGCCTGCCAGCTGCCAGAGATCCAGGGACCCCCAGCCTAAGGGAGAGAGTGCGGGACTGCCTGCCAGCTGCCAGAGATCCAGAGACCCCCAGCCTAGGGGAGAGATTGCGGGACTGCCTGCCAGCTGCCAGAGATCTAGAGACCCCCAGCCTAGGGGAGAGATTGCGGGACTGCCTGCCAGCTGCCAGAGATCCAGAGACCCGCAGCCTAGGGGAGAGATTGCAAGTTTGCCTGCCAGTCACCCGAGGACCCAGCCCAAAAGGAAAGACTGCACGCACGATCCGAACTCCAACAGGTATTCCACGTTCTATCCCTGGAAGACCAGGCACCCTTTCGGATCCGTGAGTACATGCTCTCTCCCTGTTTTACATGAACTGTTCCTGTGCTGACCCCCCACCCCCCCCTGTTGGATTACAATTGCTACAGAGACTCTTCCTTGGCTCTTGGTGTTGGACTATAAGTGTGTTGGCCCCTCTTTGCTGCCCTTTACTGGCGTATTCACCCTCCCTGCGAATTCCCCTATTAAGTGACTGTCATCTGTTTGTCTCAATAAAGCTTTGTGCATTTGCCATCTACTCTCTGTGTTCTGTCCTGCCTATCCTCCATCACTGGGGCATCTCATGGGGCCCCCTACTGACCCTGGACCCTCGGGCAGTGCCAGAGTGCCCAAATGGTCAGTCCGCTCCTGACTGTGCTGTACTCATATAACTCCTGGAGTTCACAGATTTCTAGGAGCAGGCATGCATCACTTTAACCACTTGCCCTCCAGAGGATTTACCCCCCTTCCTGACCAGGCCATTTGCTGCATTACTTTAACTGACAATTGTGTGGTTGTGCAATGCTGCACCCAAGTTAAATTTACGCCCTTTTTTCCCTACAAATTGAGCTTTACTTCAATGGTATTCAGTGTTATTTATGTTTTGTGTATTGTTTCCTACAATGCTGAGGTGGCTGCTTATCCTTTTTTTTTTTTTTTTTTATTATATATCAAAGGGCAGAATTGTTTAAATATTTTAATGGTATTTGATCGCCTGTGCGTTTCTTAATTTTTGCTTCTAAAAAAAGACCGACAATTTTGAGAAACAACCCCAATATATTTGACTTTTTGTTATTAAACAAATCCAGTAAAAAAAATTTTAAAAATCAGATTTCGTCATAAATTTAGGCCAAAATGTATTCTGCAACATGTCTTTGCTAAAAAAAATTCCAAATACATGTAAATTAATTGGTTTACGTGAAAGTTATAGTGTTTACAAAAGTCGGTATTGATGCTGGAATTTTTTTCAATTTTTTTAATGGTAATGTTGGCGATCAGCGACTTATAGTGGGACTGCGGCAGACATTCTGACACTGGGGGGGGGAACTGACCTAGTGTTACTGACATCCCCAGTGACACAAATACAGTGATCAGTGCTAAAAAAAAAAAGCACTGACACTGTACTAATGGCACTGGTTAGGAAGGGGTTAACATGAAGGGCGATCAAAGGGCTAACTGTGTGCTGGAAGTGTTTTACTGGGGGGCAGTGTCTGTGTGCTTCACTGTAAGCATATTGCTTTGGATGGCTATGCTGTGCACAGCCATCCAAAGCAGTGTACCTGAGCTAACAGGGAGGAGAACTGTTAGCAAACAAAACAGTTTCCCCCCCCCCCGTCGGAGATCGTTGGAAATCACCGGACCGACGAGTAATCAGCTGATTAATAGCCGCTGCCGTGACTGTCAAAAGGCTGTTGTGGCCGCGGCTGTTAATCATCTCATGGCGGCACGAGTAGGGCACGCAAGCGGCTCGCGCACACCCCCTACCCGGATATGCAAAATCATGTGTGTATATACAGTATATATATGCGTGATTTTGCACACCCGTGCTGCCGTGTAGCAGTATTTCTGCTATAGGGTGGACGGGAAGCAGTTAAATACATGAAGCCACCACATATCTCCAGACCAAGGCTGAAAGCAAGGATGGAATCAGGAACTATGATTTCCTCACTTACATATCTGGAATCACATGCAATAGGACATGGTCAGGGAATACACTCAAGAGGTGGTATCAAAACGTTTCGAGACTAGTTTGTAACACGCCAACAGATGGCAGCACAAGGCTGCACACACAGTCACAGGGAGCACTAACCTTCATAAGTCAATGTGCCAAAAGACAGTGTCCTGTGTACATCGGGAGATGTACAACTGGTGCTATTCTGACCACATGCATTACCACGTCTGCTATTTCATCATGGACAGCAGAATGGATAGTTAGAATAAAGAATAAACGTGAAATTCTACATGAAATTCTGCATGCAACTGGGCATATCTGCCAGAGACGTTTGATATGATTCAGCAAGTTTATGACAATTTTGCAATGAGTCGTTTGAGGTGTTTCGAGTGCGCAGAAGAACATCACTGGAAGATGACGAGAGATTAGGAAGGCCTTCAACAAGCTCATCCCCCCAAAAAATGTCAAAACCTTTCGGCAACCTGTGCATGATGATCGCCAGAGAACAATACACAACATTGCTGCCATTGTTGGTTTGTCACCGTTTTGGCAACATTGCGGAGATCCAGCGCAATTCACAGAAGGTGCTTGACACATGTCATGGAAATTTTGTATTATTGGTCGAACTTTAAATGTGTCATATATTCGTGTTATTCATATGTCTCTCGTGTGGCTTAATTAAAGCTCTGAAGGCTGCAATTGGGCCATGCGCATGTACAATGTATGTATTACAGTACTCAGCTTGGTAATGGATGAGATGGCAGATCTGCGCTTATAGACCGGCGTGTATACCACCACGGCATTCCATGCGAATGCTGCTGTCAGTAGACCGTGGGCCTGTATCCACATATCAGCAGCATGGTACCACATGGGCTTCATAACGCAATGCGCAAGCGGTGTGAACTCCGTGTGTAGGCTTATGCATATCTTACAACCCATTACTAATCTGAACTGTATCTCGGATGGATGTGTTTTAATAAAGATCGTATCGGGCCCATCCAGCTACAGAATGATATTTTTAGGGAGTGCTTGTGCAGAGAATTTTGCATACCAATAGAAGCTAGTAGGACAGGAAATATGACCTCAGATGGCTCATAGGGGGGAAGGGGAGGAAGTCTGCTGACCTCAGAAGACTCATGGGGGAGGACCAGTGATAGATAATAGCAAAGGCTATGCTCCAATTGGAATGTACATCCTCTGTATAGGCAATCCCCATTGCATTGTTCGGTGGGAGGGGATTGACTTTATTCATGTGGGGGGCATGTGTGTATTTTTAATAAAACAGAGAGCTGGGTCTAAAATCAGCCCTTATGTGGATTGCAACCAGCCTTAGAGTGTCGTGTGATCATTCTAGGGTAACGGAGCTCCAATTCTCCCACAATTCAACAGAACCAAAGTATTTGGATGGGCAGGAATCGTGTAGTTTAGCTGCAGTCGTGGTAAGCGGGATTCGCACAGCTTTATGGGGGATTTCTGCACATCCAACTGCGAGTACTCACGGTAAGGAGAAATTCGTTAAAGCGAATTTCCAAGACAGTTTGGCGAGCCTGGTGGATACTAACGCGTATTCTTGCGTAGCTAACCAAGAACGAGGGGGGGAATGAACTATCATGAACTAGCAAAAAGTATGCCGGCACATTTCAGGTCTCTCTGCCATTAAGAGGATCGCTTTTTGCGTGTTCGTGTGGCTGATTTCGCTCTCTGTTAGCTAACAAGAAATACCGCTTGGCAAGGACCTCATTTTTTGTCCTAAACTCTTGATTTGTGGGTGAAAGACGAGGGTTTGTCTCTGCTGAGAGCAGCAGGGGGGTGGGTTTGGTTGGCCGGATTTGGTCAAGTTTAAAAATCTTCCAACCAAAAATTAAACGGGTATATGTTTTAGTGGGTAAAAGTTGTTGCATAGTGTTAGGTAAGTATTTGTGGGCTGTAGGTACTGTGGTAATTGCTCTACCCCCCTCCACGTGAGGTAATTATTACAGTGCTGAAAGGCTTAGGTTAATTGTTAACTGTTGTAAGATCTGTGTTATGTGGTCTGTACAATGTTTTGTGGTACTACTGCTCCCAGCAAGCATGCAGCAGGGGGTCCTTTCTGCTACATGTGCATGTTAGTGTGATATGTTGGTGTTTTATGTCCGTTCTGTGATTGTGCCCAAATTGTGTTGTATGTGTACTTCATATTGTTGTGTAATTGTCCAGTGTATGTTCTGTCTAAAAGTCTGTTTTATGTAAGAGGCAATTTTGAGGCTAGAGGCTGCCGTGTGTTTCCCTGTGGGGGGCCATTCTAGTGTTACCATGTGCTTCCCTGTGGGGGGTCATTTTCTTGACTAAACCACATGGACTCCTTTTGTTTGGTGGCCATTTTGTTGGCTACCATATGTGCAGTAATCTCTATGCAATGTGCATGAAGTTTCCTATATGCATTTGACCCATATTGTGTTTTTAATCCAAATTTTTTACAGTTTCATTTGTTTGCTTTTAGCTTTAAATTTGCGTATTGCCAGCCAATTTAAAGTGTATTAAGCGAGTTTTCCCTTCACGTGTTCCACATTTAATGAGCGCGGTGTAGTCTGGGTTTTTGCACATAGATTTCTTGTATAGTGATTATGTTTTTCTTGTGTTTTTCCTGTTAAAAGTAGTTCCTTATTGTAAAGCGGGTTTGTTTTAAGCTGCTGTGTCGCGTGTTTCACGTCCAGCAGACTTTTTGTGTAAACGGTTCTAGGTGGTTGCAGTAAAGATTGCGTGTATAACGTGGATCGTTTAGCGGTGCTGATAGGAGTGATTTTTGCGTCAGCAACAAGGTTACTTTTGGCGCAGTTTTTCGGTTTACCTCTGTGTAATTGTTTTACTGTGAAACGTCCCGTGTTTTTCATAAGGATCCACTTTGTCCTTTTTAACAGTTTTTTCAGGTTGAAAAAGGGTTTTTCTGTGTGTATTAGGAAAGTTTTTTTCTTTACACAAATTTCCTAAAGGTCAGTTAGCAGGTTTCTGCCCAACCAGTGACCCCTAAGTAACATCCAAGAACCCCTCTTTTTGTTTTGACTTGTGTTAGCTACTGTGTGCAGGGAGAGAAAAGCCACTTTCATCATTGTGCGGTGTGGCCTGCCAAACACAGTGGGTGATGAGAACCACATAAATTACGCTGTGTGAGTGGGCGGTCCAGGGAAGTGTAACGCTTAGCCTGGTTACCACAAACACTTCGGGTGGTCAGGATCACACAAATTGCGCTGTGGGAGTGGGAGGTGTGCTCTCAGTCTGACCGCCACTTGATGCGCTTCGGGTGATCGATAAGTATCACATAAATTACGCTGTGCTGGGAAAGTGGTGGAATCAGGCCTCTCGGTAGGATCCCACCGAGTGCTCCAGGGGGTAAACAGGTACCCGGACGCGGGATATATACCAGTGACTAGTCACGATGGGCAGTAGTCAGTCCATGAAGAGAGAGGGGGAAGCAGCCCTCTTCAGGGTAAGGACAGCTGCACAACTGATGAAGGTGAGTTTGGGGGGGAAGTCTACAGAACCCCTCAAAAGGTGGAATAAATGGTCGAAGGGTACCAGATGGGAAATTCCCCGGGAAGGTACATTTGACGCATGGAGGTGGGAAAAATTCATCTCTGAATTTGAACCACGGATGCAGGCGTCAGAACTAGAGATCGCACAGCTATGGCTTCACAGGTCAATCCGATTAGGGAAGCAGGGCATACATAAACTGGTGTCTGTCCGGAAGAACCAGGTGATGTATACCTGGCCTCCAGAGGGACTAAAACAGGAAGATCCGGTGTCAGAGGTGGAGGAAGCTCTTTCAGGGCTGACTCTACTAAGGCAGGCAGGATCAGGGTCTGCTGGGGTTCCCCAACAACCAACAGTGGCTGAGATAAGTATAACTGCACCTGTCTCTTCTGTTAGTGACGTCACTCTTGACATACCTTCTGTGTCTTCTGTCTCTATGCCTCAGCCTCTGCCTCAGCCTCTGCCTCTACCTCTCCCTTCTCCCTGCTTCACCCCAGCTCCTTCTGTTTCCAACTATGAAGCCTACTCAACAACCGATTTGCAGACTATCTGTGAATCAAGGGGAATAGACACCCGGTTAAAAAACAGGGCGGATTGCATCAAAGCGCTACGAACCACTGATCAGACCCCTGCCCCCCAGCTATACCCTGATCTGAGGGACCTCAAACCTGAAGGTGCAGTAAGCGAGGTGGTTAATCTAAGCCCACCGATGATGCTGGGTCAGCCCTTGCACTCTTCCCGAACCGAGGCCTATCCAGTCAGGGTGCAGCAATTTGAAGGTCCTCCCAATGCACAGGGGGAACGGACTTTAGGGGAACGGGTAGTTTGGCATGTCCCCTTCACCCCGGCAGAGATCCGCACTATTCTGGCTGAGCTCCCGGACTATCGAGTCAATCCGAGAGGATTTGCTCGAATGTTTGGACAAAACCAGTTCAGCTATGGTATGAGTGGGTCAGATTGTGCGCAGATCCTACGGGCAAAGGTGGGCATGGAAGTGGCCAGTACAGTGATTGCAGGGTGCTCTATAACCACGCATGAGGAGATGACTTCAGGGGGCAAAGAGTTCTGTACACAGCTAAAGGCAAAGCTTCCAGAAATGTATGGTGCTACCTCTACTACGGACATGATGAAGCTCACCCAGGGTCCTAATGAGGAAAGCGCCTGCTTCTGGCGCCGTCTCAAGCAGACGGCACTGGATGCAGATCTGGAAGTTGGACCTGATGCTCCAACTGAAGGGGTAAAGGTGACCGCGACGCACATTCTGTTGCGGGCCAAATTTTTGGAAGGCATCAATATTAAAATTCGGGAAAGGCTGGTTCTGGCCCGACCCGAATATAATGAGATGTCTATCCCTGCTATCCTTTCCACTCTTGCGGCAATAGAGAGGGAAATGGATAGAAGAAAACAAGACAAGGCCAAAGTTCTTATGTCCCAGACCCCACACGAAAAACCAAGGGATCTGGGTCACAGGAAGGATAGGCCCCCACCCAGGTGCTTCCAGTGCCACCAAACGGGGCACATGAGGAGGAGCTGTCCCCAATTACCTAAAGGTCGGTGGCAGTTCATTCCTGATGAGTCCTCCGCCCCTATGACCACCATGGTAAGTAACTCCTATGAATTCTCATAGGAAGTTGACAAATCGGTGTCGGCCCAGATCCATCTTTTTCTAGAGGAATTAAAATATCCCCTCCCTTGCCTCACCGACACCAGTGCAGCAAGAACGATCCTGCGAAAACAGGACATCCAAGGCAAGGTACCCCTCTCAGGGGAAAGCCCTCCTAACCCCTACTAACCTCACTATCAAACGATGCACTATTCTTAACCCAGCTTCTCTTCTTCCTGTGTCGGAAGATGAGAAGGGGGGGGAGGACAACAATGACAGTGCTGAATTTTGCAACACGACTAACAATACTAACACCTCTTCTGCTAACATGTCTTCTTTGTCCACTACTAATCTCTCTTCCAAAGGACACGACTGCATCTCTTTGGTGGAACTGGAGTCAGCGGCGACACACCCCATATCACCCCGAGAGTAGCGGTAAGGTTGAACGTCTTCCGATACCCAAAAACCTTGGCCTGAGTGTCTCCCCATTGCCCCCTATTCCATCCGGAATGCCCCTCGGCAACCACATGGGCTGTCACCCTACGAGGTGTTGTTTGGGGGACCTCCCAAAACAGGGTTGTACTTTCCTCAACAGTTGTCGTCTTTGCATTCACAGCTTACAGGTTATGTGCAATCTCTGCAACGGGAGCTGCAGAAGATACACCATCGGGTTCGCGAATCGCTCCCCGATCCAAATACAATAACAGGTGTTGTTTCTATTGAGCCAGGTGATTGGGTCGTCCTAAAGAAACATCAAAGAACCGGACTCGAGCCACGGTTCACCGGACCATACCAAGTCCAGCTGACGACACCTACCTCACTCAAACTCGAGGGACGAGACAACTGGGTGCACGCAAGCCACTGCAAGAAGCTTTTCAGCTACACCAGAGAATGAGGGGTGTCATTTTCCTTTTTCTTTTTGTTTGTATGTCATACATGTGTGTGAACGGAGGAAAAGACGGCAGATACCCCAACCTTTTATTTAAAATGCACCTGCGTTTAGCCAGAACCGCCAACAAAACCAACTGTTGGGTATGCTCTAAGCCCCCACCCAGTCATCACATGTCCGCAATGGCCGCTGTTCATGCCCTATATGACATCCGCGTCGGCATGAAAAAGCAAGGGACCCCTGGTCAGCCCCCACGTAGACATTTGTCGGTAGAACTTAATGACACATTTTTAGCAGGTAACATCAGTTTCAGCACCAATATTAGCTCTAGCTCCTGTAGGGCCCTCACCAGTCCATTATGGGTAACTGGGCAGCTAGGCAGCCCTCAGGTGTGCTTTAACATCAGCTTTGGCACAGGTAACAAGTTTGTTGGGACTACCACCTGTGAGGGAGGTATAACTGTCAATCTGACTAACCAGACATCCCTTCTGAGTAACCACACTGACCGACCAGACCACGTGTGTTGGAAGGACGGATGTGATGTGCAGACTGAGGGAGCAATCCCCCAGTCTGTGCAACTGTTGCTCAGTGCCAGAGGCCGAACGAGGAACTCTTCCTGCTCTGCTCTGACAGGTCCATACTATTTTCTGTGTGGTTCGGCAGCCTATAGAACATTTCCCCAGAACGTGAAAGGTTCGTGTGCCCTCATAAAGCTAGTCCCCGCATCCTATGTAGTGATGGATCATGAAGAGTTGATGGTCCACAAGAAGGTAAGGATGGCAGGGAGAGTTCGCAGAGAGCTGTTCTCTGAGGGCGACCAGGCATGGGCTTGGTTCCCCTCATGGACAGGATGGGGAATAGAACTTATGAAGCGCCTGAACAATTTTTCTGTCATCGTGGATAGTATGTTTAACGAGACCGTAGAGGCTGTCAGAGAAATTGCCCAAGAACAACGGCAGATGGGAATTTTAGTGCTTCAGGAGAAGATGGCCCTTGATTATCTTTTAGCCGCCAAAGGGGGGTTCTGTGAGTTCATCGGAGAGGATTGTTGTACTTGGATAGAAGACACCGATGACAAGGTCCAGGCCCATATGGACAAAGTTAGTGAACTACAGGGAAAAGCTAGAGCTATAGCTAGTGAGGGTTGGAATCCGTTCAAGGGTTTGGGAGGATTGGGAGATTTCCTGTTCTCCATCGGATCTTGGTTGAAGGAAGTGGGAGTGTATATCCTGATGCTTCTCTTTTTCATCTGCCTTTTATATGCCGCGGTGAGATGTTCCTGTTGCCTCATCGACCGTGTAAGCCAAGCTCGGGCAGACGACCACATCTCCATGCCCGCTCCGGGGATCCCACTCCAACCACTGATCGGGGGAAGACCTCACCAACCAACCACCTTCTCTACAGATTACGTCCTGGCTTCCCTCTAATTTATCTCTCTGAAGACCACATTCTCCAAGACCTTCAAGCAAGCTTCAAGCCTCATCATTGTTTGTGTCTGCGATTTGGAAAACTGTCTGGGTCGAGACCAGCCTTGTGTGGCCCCGTCTGCAGGGGCAATTTGAGAATCTATTGCTGGATCTCCCCAGACCACCGTGGGATCACAAGCTTTATTCATACCACAAGTCTGTTTGTGGTTTTTGCAAGAGCCTTCCTGTAGTGAAGGTTCCAACGCTCTTGAGGATCATCGCTTCAATCAAGCCTGTTTGCGTCGAGTCTGCGTCGGGTCTTGTTGTTTCAGGTACCCCGTGGAGCTTTATTCTCAGGGACAACTACAGGAACTCTTTGAAGTTTGAGACTACACCCATCAAGCTGAAGAAGATCAAGAAGGGACACGAGGAGAATATGATAAAACAGGAGGGAATGTCATGGAAATTTTGTATTATTGGTCGAACTTTAAATATGTCATATATTCGTGTTATTCATATGTCTCTCGTGTGGCTTAATTAAAGCTCTGAAGGCTGCAATTGGGCCATGCGCATGTACAATGTATGTATTACAGTACTCAGCTTGGTAATGGATGAGATGGCAGATCTGCGCTTATAGACCGGCGTGTATACCACCACGGCATTCCATGCGAATGCTGCTGTCAGTAGACCGTGGGCCTGTATCCACATATCAGCAGCATGGTACCACATGGGCTTCATAACGCAATGCGCAAGCGGTGTGAACTCCACGTGTAGGCTTATGCATATCTTACAACCCATTACTAATCTGAACTGTACCTTGGATGGATGTGTTTTAATAAAGATCGTATCGGGCCCATCCAGGTACAGACTGATATTTTTAGGAGATGCTTGTGCAGAGAATTTTACATACCAATAGAAGCTAGTAGGACAGGAAATATGACCTCAGATGGCTCATAGGGGGGAAGGGGAGGAAGTCTGCTGACCTCAGAAGACTCATGGGGGAGGACCAGTGATAGATAATAGCAAAGGCTATGCTCCAATTGGAATGTACATCCTCTGTATAGGCAATCCCCATTGCATTGTTCGGTGGGAGGGGATTGACTTTATTCATGTGGGGGGCATGTGTGTATTTTTAATAAAACAGAGAGCTGGGTCTAAAATCGGCCCTTATGTGGATTGCAACCAGCCTTAGAGTGTCGTGTGATCATTCTAGGGTAACGGAGCTCCAATTCTCCCACAATTCAACAGAACCAAAGTATTTGGATGGGCAGGAATCG
Organism: Staurois parvus; assembly: GCF_062004578.1. Classification (NCBI taxonomy): domain Eukaryota; kingdom Metazoa; phylum Chordata; class Amphibia; order Anura; family Ranidae; genus Staurois; species Staurois parvus. Next base: position 15,981 of record NW_028321718.1, on the reverse strand, counting down.
TGTAGTTTAGCTGCAGTCGTGGTAAGCGGGATTCGCACAGCTTTATGGGGGATTTCTGCACATCCAACTGCGAGTACTCACGGTAAGGAGAAATTCGTTAAAGCGAATTTCCAAGACAGGGAGAACCTGATCTATGGGGCATTGTGATTGGAAAACCTGATGTATGGGGACATTGTGATTGGGACACCTGATGTATAGGGACATTGTGATTGGGACACTTGATATAAGGGGGCACTCTGATCGAGACACCTGATGCATGGGGAAACTTTGATGGGAGAACCTGATCTATGGGGACATTGTGATTGGAAAACCTGATATAAGGGGGCACTCTGATGGAGACACCTCAGTGATGGGGACACCTGATGCAGGCTGGTAGTGGCCCCAGTAAATTACTCTGCCCAGGGGCCCATGATGCTATTAAGATGGCACTGTTTAATACCACTTTAAAATGTAAGTTTGTGTGAAGAAAAAAAAAAAACAAAAAAAAAAAACAGGCAGGATTTTAATGCAGAAGATACAGTACATACTATATGCCACTCCTGCATGAAAATTCCATTACTTGCCCGTGTGCCCTGTACACTGAGCTGTGTATAAGCAGTTCAGTGTATGAATTGCAGCAATAACAAGATAAACGCCTGTGCATGCACGGGAGTGATGTCATTTTAGTCAGGCTAAATAAAATGGCCCGCGGATGGGAAAACGGAAGCTGATCCGACCGAAGATGACAGCTGGGGAGCTCCGGTTGATGACAACGCTGGATGGAAGGTGAGTATACTTCCGCATTAAACACTTCATCTCTCGTACCTTTAGGCGTCATTCATGTGGCTGTTAGAAAAATGTATATACAAGACTTTTTTAAATTACAGATCTGAATGTAGCTGCATTGTTTTCAATGGAGCCAGTCCATAACACAGAATGCAAAACTCTGCATCCAAGGGCATGCACTTCACGTGCCTAGGTGTATAAACGCATGTATACGGGTTTGTAAGCACCTAATGTAAGCCTAAACAAAGCGGAAAATAAATCATATAAACAAATGATGTACACATACGTGTCTTAAACGCATTTAAACCCATCTATGTGCAAATACTTCACAGATCACTACGCAGGAACTTTCCTTCTTGAAAATACATGTGTAATAACATCAGTAGATTTTTTTTATGGCCATACAAATGAAGCCTTATGGGTTCTTGCACCCGGTACTGATGTACGCACACCAGATATTCCTGGCAGAAAGTTTCTGCATAAACAAAAGGATGGGCTGTATAGTACAGCCATATGTTATTATTATTATACAGGATTTATATAGCACCAACAGTTTGCGCAGCGCTTTACAATATAAGGGGGGGGGGGGCGGTACAATTACAATACATTTCAGTACAGAAGGAATAGGAGGGCCCGGTTCAAGGAGCTTACAATCTAAAGGAAGGGGGAGGTGATAGCTGCGGGGGGATGATCTGGTGGAGGTGATTCAAGTACAGTTCTTAGGTGGAGGTGGGGTAGGCTTCCCTGAAGAAGTGAGTTTTCAAAGATCGCCTAAAGGCAGACAGGGTGGGGGCTGACTGGACATGCTGTGGTAGGGAGTTCCAGAGGATGGGGGAGGCTCTGGAGAAGTCCTGGAGGCTAGTGTGGGAGGAGGTGATGAGGGAGCTAGAGAGGAAGATATCATGGGAGGAGCGGAGTGGGCGATTTGGGCAGTATCTGTGGATGAGGTTGGCGATGTAGCTAGGGGCAGTGTTGTGGATGGCTTTGTATGCTGTGGTTAGTATTTTGAATTTTATACATTGGGTTAGTGGAAGCCAGTGGAGGGATTGGCAGAGAGGGGCAGCAGTCGCTGATCGGTTGGTAAGGTGTATGAGTCTAGCAGCAGTCGCTGATCGGTTGGTAAGGTGTATGAGTCTAGCAGCAGTCGCTGATCGGTTGGTAAGGTGTATGAGTCTAGCGGCAGTCGCTGATCGGTTGGTAAGGTGTATGAGTCTAGCAGCAGTCGCTGATCGGTTGGTAAGGTGTATGAGTCTAGCAGCAGTCGCTGATCGGTTGGTAAGGTGTAAGAGTCTAGCAGCAGCATTCATACTAGACTAAAGGGGGGATAGCCTGTGTAACGGTAGACCAGTGAGGAGGGAGTTGCAGTAATCGAGGCGGAATAAAACCAAGGCGTGGATAAGTTGTTTTATATGTGTTTTTTTTTTTTTTTTAAGGGGTTGTGGCATATGCACATACAGTTTGGCATTTTGCTAGCACTTTGGTGAATATTTGTGTTCTGCGCTGTGGATAAAACCATCAGCTCAAGTGTTGTGCATGTATTCTAAGGAAACGCTGCCCCTAGTGGCTGAATGCAAAATAATACCAACAAGCACTGCACGTGTATTTTTTAAAGGAAATACTGCCCCTAGTGGCTGAATGCAAAATAACACACACATCATATATTTTTTTTTAACTATTAAGTTTATATAAAATATTTATTGAGCCCAAACTGTGTCAGTTTCTTCTTGTATGGCAGAATATTATCATCTGGTAACACATTATGTCCTGGCTTATACACTTCTATGTACTGTGACCCCATTTAAAGCGCATCTGCACCCATTTACAAAAATGTTATATAGTGCAGCTTACCAGTCCTTCGGCGTGATTGCTGCCTTAATTTTTTTCCCTTTTTATTCCCACCTGGGTGTCTTGCCAGAAACACACATCCTGGTTCAGGGTGACAACACTTATTTATTTATTATTTATTTCAGATACTTATATAGCACCGTCAGTTTACGCAGCACTTTACATATATATTATACATTCACATCAGTCCCTAACCCTCAAGGGGTGTACAATCTAAGGTCCCTAACTCACATTCATATATACACATACTAGGGTCAATTTAGACAGGAGCCAATTCACCTACCAGCATGTCTTTGGAGTGTGGGAGGAAACCGGAGTACCTGGAGGAAACCCACGCAGGCACAGGGAGAACATGAAAACTCCAGGCAGGTGGTGCCATGGCTGGGATTTGAACCAACGACCCTAGTACTGCCAGGCGGAAGTGCTAACCATTTAGCCACTGTGCTGCCCCACTTACTCACTATACTGTATCTACGCAGTGTTGTCACCCTAGAACAGAAAGTTTGTTACCAGCAAGACAACTAGTACGCCCGCTCCCTCTTCTCATCCCTATGACATAGGGGAAAGGTGCTCTGTACTCCACAGATGATAACAATGTTTTAGATATCAGTTCAGCTCAGGAAGGACATGGCACTTATGGCAGGATCAACAGACATTTTCTGTAATTGTAGAAAATGTTTTTAGTCTGAAAAAAGAAAAACTAAGTCAGCCACTACATATAAGGGCTGGTGAGCTGATAAATAAAATACATCTTTGGTTTATACTTTAACCCCTTCCTATCCAGTCCCTGCATTCCTTTAGGGGGCGGGACACACTTCCTAATCTCATGACCCCTAGGGTTGGCTGTCATAGTGGTCACATGATTGAGAGCCAATCTCACCGCCTTACAATCATCCCGGGAGACCAAGAGCTGTTTAGGGTACACCCAGCACAGAGACTTGGGCTGTCCATGGCACATGGGCATCAAAGCATTACGTGGCTAAAGCCCAAACCCAGCCAAAACATTTAGAACCTCCGTCAGGTTTTTGCTGCTTTGTGGCCTCAGTGGGGAGATCCTCCCTCACTTAGTGTGACAGTGACACCAGGACCAAGAAATGAAGGCATGGAGGTAGCAGTAAAAAGAACTAAAGGGGTTTCAAGTATTTGCATTGCAGTAGAAAATGTATTTTTGTTGCCATTTCATCAGCCTTCCCTCTGTTCCTGACTGGTTGTCTCTGACTTCAAAATTTTCACAGGTCTGGCAAAAGAACGAGTCAGGACTACACAAATTTAATCAGGACTACTGATCTACATACTTGTCACAGGTCAGAAACTCAAAAAGCACAGAACAGGGGTGGACTGACAACTCATGGGGCCCCCGGGCAATAGGGGATCATGGGGCACCTGTGTCCTTGCCCAAACTCAAAAAAGCCTATGGAAAAAGGTACCAAGGGTATCTCATGGGGCCCCCTACTGACCACGGGCCCTCGGGCAGTGCCCTAGTTTCCAAATGGTCAGTCCGCCCCTGCCCCCTACTGACCCCGGGCCCTCGGGCAGTGCCCCAGTTTCCAAATGGTCAGTCCGCCCCTGGTACAGAATCCAGAGCAACAGTAAAATAGACAACTAACGTGGTCGTTCCACCATGTGGTCATTCATTTCCTGTAAAAGCATAGAAGAACCTCAGAAACCGATGTCAGCTCGCCATCCCTTTCCATCTACCAAAACCACGTCTGCTAGGAATGTCCAGTCTCTGGTCAATGCTCAGCCTCATAAAAGGCACGAGTAGGGATATCTTGGAAATGGTATAACATCCTTTATATTGTCAACTCCCAGGATGCACTGCAGGTAGCGTTCAAATCCCATGCCGAAACCACCATGTGGAACAGAGCCGAGTTTGCGCAGATCGAGGTACCTAAATAAAGATGAAAAAAAAAAAAATGAAAAAAGACAAAATTATGGCTCCTGCAATATTACACCCAAGTTAAAGAACTTCACAAAGCCCTGTTAGTGTGTCAACGTGTTTTGGGGGATTTAGCTGCACCCCCTTCATCAGGGCTTGAATACGAGACCAAAAAAAAGAAAAAAAATGTAAAAAAATTACTACGATACAGAATTTTAAAAGCTAAAAAGTACCGATAACGGCATGAGAGGAAATGCCCTTACTAGTGTTTGGTGGTGTTTCTTAGGTTTTATAATTCTGTATCACAATAATGTATATAAGATTTTCCAATTCGTCATCCAATCAGCATTTAGGCATCTAGACATGGTGAAAACGACTTCCTGAAGTTCCAACAAAGTCAGCCACCAGTCTGCCCATTCTCCTCTGATATCTGACGTCAACAAGGCATTTCCAACTGAAGTTCCATTCACCCTTCGCAATTCAACGTGGTTTTGATGGAAAATTGAAAGCGGGTCACAGAGGTCTCCAAACTGTGACCCGAGGGCCAGATGCAGTCCTTTGCTAGCCTTTATCTGGCCCTGTGGGCACAATTCCTGCCAGTGATGAGGCACCAGGGGCGGACTGAACATTTGGAAACTCGGGCACTGCCCGAGGGCCCAGGGTCAGTAGGGGGCCCCATGAGATGCCCCTGGTACCTTTTTCATAGGCTTTTTTGAGTTTGGGCAAGGACACAGGAACCCCATGCTTTAACCACTTGCCACCAGCCTGCTGTTTATAAACAGCAGGGCGGTGGCACTCCAGGGGATGGTTGCCGTTCATAAACGGCACCCGCCTTTTCTAGCTGTGCGTGCTCCCAGCACCACGATCCGGTGCACGCTGTGTCCTCCGGACACAGTGAAACACAGGTCGTCAGACGGGACCTCTGTACGAGGTCCCGATCATGTGATCACTGAGTGGCCAATCAGTGATCACATGCAAAGTAGTAAGCAAGATGTCACTTGTGACATCATTGCTTACTACGTGTGAAATCTGTGAATGATCACAGAGGTCACATGGTACAAGGCTATTCACAACAGCCTTGTACCATGTGACAAGCTGTGACCAATCACAGCTCACTCAGTACTTCTCAATGAGTGCAAGAATGCAGACATAGAGAAAGAGAAATGATTGCTTTTACATCCTATATGGGTGTAAAAGCAATCACTGTAAAAAAAAAAAATAATAAAATCTCCATCACCCCCCACAAGTAGTATAGTGTCACCATGGTAACACTGTACTGCTAGGGTGACAGTATGTAAAAAAAAAAAAAAAAAACCCCATAAATAATAATAAAAATAAAATAAAAATGTAAAAAAAATGTTTAAAAATGATAATTTGTGGTTATAAACTAATTTGGCTTATTTTTGTTTTTTTTCTAAAAATATAACGGAATACATTTTGGTGAAGATTTATGATGAAAGATTATTTATTTGCAAAATTTTATAAGAAAAAAACTTTTTTTCAAAATTTTTTGACTTTTCAATTACATAGCAAAAAAAATAAAAATCCCAGCGGTGAATAAATACCACCAAAATAAAGCTTTATCTGTCTCAAAAAAATGGTAAAAAATTCATATGGGTACAGTGTTGCATGACCGCGCAATTGTCATTCAAAGCGTGATAACACTGAAAGCTGAAAATTGCCCTGGACAGGAAGGGGGTGAAAGTGTCCGGACAGGAAGGGGGTGAAAGTGTCCGGACAGGAAGGGGGTGAAAGTGTCCGGACAGGAAGTGGTTAATAATAAATAGTTTTAATAATTTCATGTTTTACCCATAAATTTGAAAAAAAAAAATAGCTTTAGATACACTAAGTTCACCTCGCCATAATCTGCTTGGCTACGGTTTCTCCTCCAACTATAATAGGTGGTTCTGTATCGGGGGGGCATTTGTGCTTCATGTGAAAGTTGTGATTATGTAAAGGAGGGGAGGGGGGCACAGACACAACATCACACTGACTCCCATGCAAGAGTGTTGCTAGACCCTGGCATGTGCCACATTGTCCATTGTGCAGCTTATCTTGTTTTCAATTCTTTTTTTTTTATCCCAGTTTTCATGTTGCTAAAACTGTAATTCTGACTGTTTACAGCAGAACTAAACTTAATTTATAAAACACAGCAAGCATGCAGCTCTTTATTCCAAAAGTGCTATTTCTCTTTTGCAATAATATTCATCTGGAATATGCAGTTCAGTTTTGGGCACCAATTCACAAAAGGAACATTGGGGAACTGGAGAAAGTACAGAGAAGGGCAACCAAACTGATAAGAGGCATGGAGGAGATCAGCTATGAGGAAAGATTAGAGGAACTGAATTTATTCTCTCTTGAGAAGAGGAGATTAAGGGGGGATATGATCTCCATGTATAATACATAAGGGGGGGATATGATCTCCATGTATAATACATAAGGGGGGGGGGGGATATGATCTCCATGTATAATACATAAGGGGGATATGATCTCCATGTATAATACATAAGGGGGGATATGATCTCCATGTATAATACATAAGGGGGGATATGATCTCCATGTATAATACATAAGGGGGGATATGATCACCATGTATAATACATAAGGGGGATATGATCTCCATGTATAATACATAAGGGGGGGATATGATCTCCATGTATAATACATAAGGGGGGATATGATCTCCATGTATAATACATAAGGGGGGATATGATCACCATGTATAATACATAAGGGGGGATATGATCACCATGTATAATACATAAGGGGGATATGATCTCCATGTATAATACATAAGGGGGGATATGATCTCCATGTATAATACATAAGGGGGGATATGATCACCATGTATAATACATAAGGGGGGATATGATCTCCATGTATAATACATAAGGGGGGATATGATCTCCATGTATAATACATAAGGGGGATATGATCTCCATGTATAATACATAAGGGGGGATATGATCTCCATGTATAATACATAAGGGGGGATATGATCTCCATGTATAATACATAAGGGGGGATATGATCACCATGTATAATACATAAGGGGGGATATGATCTCCATGTATAATACATAAGGGGGGATATGATCTCCATGTATAATACATAAGGGGGGGGGATATGATCTCCATGTATAATACATAAGGGGGGATATGATCACCATGTATAATACATAAGGGGGGATATGATCTCCATGTATAATACATAAGGGGGGATATGATCTCCATGTATAATACATAAGGGGGGATATGATCTCAATGTATAATACATAAGGGGGGATATGATCTCAATGTATAATACATAAAGGAGGATATGATCTCCATGTATAATACATAAGGGGGGGGATATGATCTCCATGTATAATACATAAGGGGGGATATGATCTCCATGTATAATACATAAGGGGGGATATGATCTCAATGTATAATACATAAAGGAGGATATGATCTCCATATATAAAATACATAAGGGGGGATATGATCTCCATGTATAATACATAAGGGGGATATGATCTCCATGTATAATACATAAGGGGGGATATGATCTCCATGTATAATACATAAGGGGGATATGATCTCCATGTATAATACATAAGGGGGGATATGATCTCCATGTATAATACATAAGGGGGATATGATCTCCATGTATAATACATAAGGGGGGATATGATCTCCGTGTATAATACATAAGGGGGGGATATGATCTCCATGTATAATACATAAGGGGGGATATGATCTCCATGTATAATACATAAGGGGGGATTTGATCTCCATGTATAATACATAAGGGGGGATTTGATCTCCATGTATAATACATAAGGGGGATATGATCACCATGTATAATACATAAGGGGGGATATGATCTCCGTGTATAATACATAGGGGGGGGATATGATCTCCATATATAATACATAAGGGGGGATATGATCACCATGTATAATACATAAGGGGGGATATGATCTCCATGTATAATACATAAGGGGGGATATGATCTCCATGTATAATACATAAGGGGGGATATGATCACCATGTATAATACATAAGGGGGGGATATGATCGCCATGTATAATACATAAGGGGGGGATATAATCGCCATGTATAATACATAAGGGGGGATATAATCGCCATGTATAATACATAAGGGGGGATCTGATCTCCATGTATAATACATAAGGGGGGATATGATCTCCATGTATAATACATAAGGGGGGATATAATCTCCATGTATAATACATAAGGGGGGATCTGATCTCCATGTATAATACATAAGGGGGGATATGATCTCCATGTATAATACATAAGGGGGGATATAATCTCCATGTATAATACATAAGGGGGGATATGATCACCATGTATAATACATAAGGGGGGATATGATCTCCATGTACAGTGGGGATCGAAAGTTTGGGCACCCCAGCTAAAAATTTGTATTAATGTGCATAAAGAAGCCAAGGAAAGATGGAAAAATCTCCAAAAGGCATCAAATTACAGATTAGACATTCTTATAATATGTCAACAAAAGTTAGATTTTATTTTCATCATTTACACTTTCAAAATAACAGAAAACAAAAAAATGGCGTCTGCAAAAGTTTGGGCACCCTGCAGAGTTAATATCTTGTACTGCCCCCTTTGGCAAGTATCACAGCTTGTGAACGCTTTTTGTAGCCAGCCAAGAGTCTTTCAATTCTTGTTTGAGGTATCTTTGCCCATTCTTCCTTACAAAAGTCTTCCAGTTCTTTGAGATTTCTGGGCTGTCTGTCACGCACTGCTCTTTTAAGGTCTATCCATAGATTTTCAATTATGTTGAGGTCAGGAGATTGTGAAGGCCATGGCAAAACCTTCAGTTTACGCCTCTTGATGTAATCCCCCGTGGATTTCGAGGTGTGTTTAGGATCATTATCCATTTGTAGAAGCCATCCTCTCTTTAACTTCAGCTTTTTCACAGATGGCATCAAGTTACCATCCAAAATTTGCTGAAATTTTATTGAATCCATTTTTCCTTCTACTCGTGAGATGTTCCCTGTGCCACTGGCTGCAACACAACCCCAAAGCATGATTGATCCAACCCCATGCTTAACAGTTGGACAGAGGTTCTTTTCATTAAATTCTGTGCCCCTTCTTCTCCAAACGTACCTTTGCTCATTCCGGCCAAAAAGTTCAATTTTAACCTCATCGGTCCACAGAACTTGTTTCCAAAATGCATCAGGCTTGTCTATATGTTCATTTGCAAAGTTCAAACAATGATTTTTGTGGTGAGGACGTAGAAGAGGTTTTCTTCTGATGACTCTTCCATAAAGACCATATTTGTACAAGTATCTCTCTATAGTGGAATAGTGTACCACAACTCCAGTGTCTGCCAGATCTTTCTGGAGGGATCGTGCAGTCAAACGTGGGTTTTGAATTGTTTTTCTCACAATCCTGCGAGCTGTTCTGTCTGATATTTTTCTTGGTCTTCCAGATCTTGCTTTAACTTCCACTGTTCCTGATGACTGCCATTTCTTAATTACATTCCGAACAGAGGATATTGACATCTGAAAACGCTTTGCTATCTTCTTATAGCCTTCTCCAGCTTTATGAGCGTCAACTATTTTCAGTTTCAGTTTTTTAGACAACTGCTTAGAAGAACCCATGGTGCTGATTGTTGGGGCAAGGTCAGATGAGTCTGGGCATTTAAAACCTTTGAGATTGACATCACCTGGTCTTCCCAGACGATGATTGAGAACAATCCATGACACTGGCAGGTCTCAGCTTGGCAAAGGGGGCAGTGCATGCTATAAATTCTGCAGGGTGCCCAAACTTTTGCAGACGCCATTTTTTTGTTTTCTGTTATTTTGAAAGTGTAAATGATGGAAATAAAATCTAACTTTTGTTGACATATTATAAGAATGTCTAATCTGTAATTTGATACCTTTTGGAGATTTTTCCATCTTTCCTTGGCTTCTTTATGCACATTAATACAAATTTTTAGCTGGGGTGCCCAAACTTTCGATCCCCACTGTATAATACATAAGGGGGGATATGATCTCCATGTATAATACATAAGGGGGATATGATCTCCATGTATAATACATAAGGGGGATATGATCTCCATGTATAATACATAGGGGGGGGATATGATCACCATGTAAAATACATAAGGGGGGGATATGATCACCATGTAAAATACATAAGGGGGGATATGATCACTATGTATAATACATAGGGGGGGGGATAGGATCTCCATATATAATACATAAGGGGGGATATGATCACCATGTATAATACATTAGGGGGGATATGATCTCCATGTATAATACATAAGGGGGGATATGCTCTCCATGTATAATACATAAGGGGGATATGATCTCCATGTATAATACATAAGGGGGGATATGATCACCATGTATAATACATAAGGGGGGATATGATCTCCATGTATAATACATAAGGGGGATATGATCTCCATGTATTACATAAGGGGGGATATTATCTCTATGTATAATACATAAGAGGGGATATGATCTCCATGTATAATACATAAGGGGGGATATGATCTCCATGTATAATACATAAGGGGGATATGATCACCATGTATAATACATAAGGGGGGATATGATCACCATGTATAATACATAAGGGGGATATGATCTCCATGTATAATACATAAGGGGGGATATGATCACTATGTATAATACATAAGGGGGGATATGATCACCATGTAAAATACATAAGGGGGGATATGATCACCATGTAAAATACATAAGGGGGGATATGATCACTATGTATAATACATAGGGGGGGGGATAGGATCTCCATATATAATACATAAGGGGGGATATGATCACCATGTATAATACATTAGGGGGGATATGATCTCCATGTATAATACATAAGGGGGGATATGCTCTCCATGTATAATACATAAGGGGGATATGATCTCCATGTATAATACATAAGGGGGGATATGATCACCATGTATAATACATAAGGGGGGATATGATCTCCATGTATAATACATAAGGGGGATATGATCTCCATGTATTACATAAGGGGGGATATTATCTCTATGTATAATACATAAGAGGGGATATGATCTCCATGTATAATACATAAGGGGGGATATGATCTCCATGTATAATACATAAGGGGGATATGATCACCATGTATAATACATAAGGGGGGATATGATCACCATGTATAATACATAAGGGGGATATGATCTCCATGTATAATACATAAGGGGGGATATGATCACTATGTATAATACATAAGGGGGGATATGATCACCATGTATAATACATAAGGGGGGATATGATCTCCATGTATAATACATAAGGGGGGATATGATCTCCATGTATAATACATAAGGGGGATATGATCACCATGTATAATACATAAGGGGGGATATGATCACCATGTATAATACATAAGGGGGATATGATCTCCATGTATAATACATAAGGGGGGATATGATCACTATGTATAATACATAAGGGGGGATATGATCTCCATGTATAATACATAAGGGGGGGATATGATCTCCATGTATAATACATAAGGGGGGATATGATCTCCATGTATAATACATAAGGGGGGATATGATCACCATGTATAATACATAAGGGGGGATATGATCACCATGTATAATACATAAGGGGGATATGATCTCCATGTATAATACATAAGGGGGGGATATGATCTCCATGTATAATACATAAGGGGGGATATGATCTCCATGTATAATACATAAGGGGGGATATGATCACCATGTATAATACATAAGGGGGGATATGATCTCCATGTATAATACATAAGGGGGGATATGATCTCCATGTATAATACATAAGAAGGGGATATGATCAACATGTATAATACATAAGAAGGGGATATGATCAACATGTATAATACATAAGAAGGGGATATGATCTCCATGTATAATACATAAGAAGAGGATATGATCTCCATGTATAATACATAAGGGGGGGATATGATCTCCATGTATAATACATAAGGGGGGGGGATATGATCACCATGTATAATACATAAGGGGGGATATGATCTCCATGTATAATACATAAGGGGGGATATTATCTCCATGTATAATACATAAGGGGGGATATGATCAACATGTATAATACATAAGAAGGGGATATGATCTCCATGTATAATACATAAGGGGGGGATATGATCTCCATGTATAATACATAAGGGGGGGGATATGATCTCCATGTATAATACATAACGGGGGATATGATCTCCATGTATAATACATAAGGGGGGGGGGGATATGATCTCCATGTATAATACATAAGGGGGGATATGATCACCATGTATAATACATAAGGGGGGATATGATCTCCATGTATAATACATAAGGGGGGATATGATCTCCATGTATAATACATAAGGGGGGATATGATCTCCATGTATAATACATAAGGGGGGGGGGATATGATCTCCATGTATAATACATAAGGGGGGATATGATCACCATGTATAATACATAAGGGGGGATATCATGTATAATACATAAGGGGGGATATGATCACCATGTATAATACATAAGGGGGGATATGATCTCCATGTATAATACATAAGGGGGGATATGATCTCCATGTATAATACATAAGGGGGATATGATCTCCATGTATAATACATAAGGGGGGATATGATCTCCATGTATAATACATAAGGGGGGATATGATCTCCATGTATAATACATAAGAAGGGGATATGATCAACATGTATAATACATAAGAAGGGGATATGATCAACATGTATAATACATAAGAAGGGGATATGATCTCCATGTATAATACATAAGGGGGGGGATATGATCTCCATGTATAATACATAAGGGGGGGGATATGATCACCATGTATAATACATAAGGGGGGATATGATCTCCATGTATAATACATAAGGGGGGATATTATCTCCATGTATAATACATAAGGGGGGGATATGATCTCCATGTATAATACATATGGGGGGGGATATGATCTCCATGTATAATACATCAGGGGGGATATGATCTCCATGTATAATACATAAGGGGGGGGGGATATGATCTCCATGTATAATACATAAGGGGGGGATATGATCACTATGTATAATACATAAGGGGGGATATGATCTCCATGTATAATACATAAGGGGGGATATGATCTCCATGTATAATACATAAGGGGGGATATGATCACCATGTATAATACATAAGGGGGGATATGATCTCCGTGTATAATACATAAGGGGGGGATATGATCTCCATGTATAATACATAAGGGGGGATATGATCTCCATGTATAATACATAAGGGGGGATTTGATCTCCATGTATAATACATAAGGGGGGATTTGATCTCCATGTATAATACATAAGGGGGATATGATCACCATGTATAATACATAAGGGGGGATATGATCTCCGTGTATAATACATAGGGGGGGGATATGATCTCCATATATAATACATAAGGGGGGATATGATCACCATGTATAATACATAAGGGGGGATATGATCTCCATGTATAATACATAAGGGGGGATATGATCTCCATGTATAATACATAAGGGGGGATATGATCACCATGTATAATACATAAGGGGGGGATATGATCGCCATGTATAATACATAAGGGGGGGATATAATCGCCATGTATAATACATAAGGGGGGATATAATCGCCATGTATAATACATAAGGGGGGATCTGATCTCCATGTATAATACATAAGGGGGGATATGATCTCCATGTAATACATAAGGGGGGATATAATCTCCATGTATAATACATAAGGGGGGATATGATCACCATGTATAATACATAAGGGGGATATGATCTCCATGTACAGTGGGGATCGAAAGTTTGGGCACCCCAGCTAAAAATTTGTATTAATGTGCATAAAGAAGCCAAGGAAAGATGGAAAAATCTCCAAAAGGCATCAAATTACAGATTAGACATTCTTATAATATGTCAACAAAAGTTAGATTTTATTTTCATCATTTACACTTTCAAAATAACAGAAAACAAAAAAATGGCGTCTGCAAAAGTTTGGGCACCCTGCAGAGTTAATATCTTGTACTGCCCCCTTTGGCAAGTATCACAGCTTGTGAACGCTTTTTGTAGCCAGCCAAGAGTCTTTCAATTCTTGTTTGAGGTATCTTTGCCCATTCTTCCTTACAAAAGTCTTCCAGTTCTTTGAGATTTCTGGGCTGTCTGTCACGCACTGCTCTTTTAAGGTCTATCCATAGATTTTCAATTATGTTGAGGTCAGGAGATTGTGAAGGCCATGGCAAAACCTTCAGTTTACGCCTCTTGATGTAATCCCCCGTGGATTTCGAGGTGTGTTTAGGATCATTATCCATTTGTAGAAGCCATCCTCTCTTTAACTTCAGCTTTTTCACAGATGGCATCAAGTTACCATCCAAAATTTGCTGAAATTTTATTGAATCCATTTTTCCTTCTACTCGTGAGATGTTCCCTGTGCCACTGGCTGCAACACAACCCCAAAGCATGATTGATCCAACCCCATGCTTAACAGTTGGACAGAGGTTCTTTTCATTAAATTCTGTGCCCCTTCTTCTCCAAACGTACCTTTGCTCATTCCGGCCAAAAAGTTCAATTTTAACCTCATCGGTCCACAGAACTTGTTTCCAAAATGCATCAGGCTTGTCTATATGTTCATTTGCAAAGTTCAAACAATGATTTTTGTGGTGAGGACGTAGAAGAGGTTTTCTTCTGATGACTCTTCCATAAAGACCATATTTGTACAAGTATCTCTCTATAGTGGAATAGTGTACCACAACTCCAGTGTCTGCCAGATCTTTCTGGAGGGATCGTGCAGTCAAACGTGGGTTTTGAATTGTTTTTCTCACAATCCTGCGAGCTGTTCTGTCTGATATTTTTCTTGGTCTTCCAGATCTTGCTTTAACTTCCACTGTTCCTGATGACTGCCATTTCTTAATTACATTCCGAACAGAGGATATTGACATCTGAAAACGCTTTGCTATCTTCTTATAGCCTTCTCCAGCTTTATGAGCGTCAACTATTTTCAGTTTCAGTTTTTTAGACAACTGCTTAGAAGAACCCATGGTGCTGATTGTTGGGGCAAGGTCAGATGAGTCTGGGCATTTAAAACCTTTGAGATTGACATCACCTGGTCTTCCCAGACGATGATTGAGAACAATCCATGACACTGGCAGGTCTCAGCTTGGCAAAGGGGGCAGTGCATGCTATAAATTCTGCAGGGTGCCCAAACTTTTGCAGACGCCATTTTTTTGTTTTCTGTTATTTTGAAAGTGTAAATGATGGAAATAAAATCTAACTTTTGTTGACATATTATAAGAATGTCTAATCTGTAATTTGATACCTTTTGGAGATTTTTCCATCTTTCCTTGGCTTCTTTATGCACATTAATACAAATTTTTAGCTGGGGTGCCCAAACTTTCGATCCCCACTGTATAATACATAAGGGGGGATATGATCTCCATATATAATGACATTAGGG
>NW_028321717.1:180000-182500 GCF_062004578.1 Staurois parvus | reverse complement strand
GGTCCGGGAAGCCGGTCGCGGCCGGCGGTTGTCCGGGGAAGCTGGCCGGGGGGCACCCGGGAGCCGGCCGCCATGTCTGGAGCCGTCCGCGGGTCCTGGATGCCGGCCGGGGGCACCCGGGAGCCGGGCGCGAGCTCTGGAGCCGTCCGCGGGCAGCGGCCGCGGTTGTCCGGGGAAGCTGGCCGGGGGGCACCCGGGAGCCGGCCGCCATGTCTGGAGCCGTCCGCGGGTCCTGGATGCCGGCCGGGGGCACCCGGGAGCCGGGCGCGAGCTCTGGAGCCGTCCGCGGGCAGCGGCCGCGGTTGTCCGGGGAAGCTGGCCGGGGGGCACCCGGGAGCCGGCCGCCATGTCTGGAGCCGTCCGCGGGCAGCGGCCGCGGTTGTCCCGGGAAGCTGACCGGCGGCACTCGGAGTCTGGAGCCGTCCGCGGGTCCTGGAAGCCGGCCTGGGGCACCCGGGAGCCGGCCGCCATGTCTGGAGCCGTCCGCGGGTCCTGGAAGCCGGCCGGGGGCGCCCGGGAGCCGGGCGCGAGCTCTGGAGCCGTCCGCGGTCAGCGGTTGTCTCGGGAAGCTGACCGGCGGGACCCGGGAGCCGACCGCCATGTCTGGAGCCGTCCGCGGGCGTCCGCGGGTCCGGGAAGCCGGCCGGAGGCGCCCGGGAGCCGGGCGCGAGCTCTGGAGCCGTCCGCGGTCAGCGGTTGTCTCGGGAAGCTGACCGGCGGGACCCGGGAGCCGACCGCGATGTCTGGAGCCGTCCGCGGGTCCTGGAAGCCGGCCGGGGGCACCCGGGAGCCGGCCGCGAGCTCTGGAGCCGTCCGCGGTCAGCGGTTGTCTCGGGAAGCTGGCCGGCGGCACTTGGGGAGTCTGGAGCCGTCCGCGGCTCCTGGAAGCCGGCCGGGGGCACCCGGGAGCCGGCCGCGATGTCTGGAGCCGTCCGCGGGTCCTGGAAGCCGGCCGGGGGCA
The DNA here is from genome assembly GCF_062004578.1 of Staurois parvus. Classification (NCBI taxonomy): domain Eukaryota; kingdom Metazoa; phylum Chordata; class Amphibia; order Anura; family Ranidae; genus Staurois; species Staurois parvus. Next base: position 181,539 of record NW_028321717.1, on the reverse strand, counting down.
CCCGGGAGCCGGCCGCGATGTCTGGAGCCGTCCGCGGGCAGCCGCGGGTCCGGGAAGCCGGCCGGAGGCACCCGGGAGCCGGCCGCGATGTCTGGAGCCGTCCGCGGAGTTCCGCGGGTCCGGGAAGCCGGCCGGGGGCACCCGGGAGCCGGCCGCGAGCTCTGGAGCCGTCCGCGGTCAGCGGTTGTCTCGGGAAGCTGGCCGGCGGCACTTGGGGAGTCTGGAGCCGTCCGCGGCTCCTGGAAGCCGGCCGGGGGCACCCGGGAGCCGGCCGCGATGTCTGGAGCCGTCCGCGGGTCCTGGAAGCCGGCCGGGGGCACCCGGGAGCCGGCCGCGATGTCTGGAGCCGTCGGCGGGCAGCCGCGGGTCCGGGAAGCCGGCCGGAGGCACCCGGGAGCCGGCCGCGATGTCTGGAGCCGTCCGCGGGCAGCGGCCGCGGCTCGGAGCCGGCCGCGGTTTGCGGTTGTCTCGGGAAGCTGACCGGCGGCACTTTGCGGCGTTCCGGCCGCGATCCCCGCGGAAGTGGCGAATGAGGTCGGGACCTCGGATGAGAGAACCGGGGAGGGCGGCCCGGGGTCCCGGCTTTTCCCGGTCAACGTCGGGCGGCCTCCGGTCGTCCAGACCCGGGCCGGGAACCCTCCTGCAGATTACTGGGAGGGGGTAGACGGTGACAGAGCGAGCCCGGCTTTCACCCCCTCGCCCACCCGCACGGGACCGCTCCCCGCTAGCCGGGCCAAGATCGATGGAGCCCCCCGCGCCCTGCGGGGAGGGGAGAGCGCGCCCAGGCCCCGAGCCCCAGGGGGGGGGCCGCGGTTGTCTCGGGAAGCTGACCGACGGCACTTTGTGGCGTCCTGGCCGCGATCCCCTCGGAAGTCGCGAATGAGGTCGGGACCTCGGATGAGAGAACCGGGGAGGGCGGCCCGGGGTCCCCGCTTTTCCCGGTCAACGTCGGGCGGCCTCCGGTCGTCCAGACCCGGGCCGGGAACCCTCCTGCAGATTACTGGGAGGGGGTAGACGGTGACAGAGCGAGCCCGGCTTTTACCCCCTCGCCCACCCCCACGGGACCGCTCCCCGCTAGCCGGGCCAAGATCGATGGAGCCCCCCGCGCCCTGCGGGGAGGGGAGAGCGCGCCCAGGCCCCGAGCCCCAGGGGGGGGCCGCGGTTGTCTCGGGAAGCTGACCGACGGCACTTTGTGGCGTCCTGGCCGCGATCCCCTCGGAAGTCGCGAATGAGGTCGGGACCTCGGATGAGAGAACCGGGGAGGGCGGCCCGGGGTCCCCGCTTTTCCCGGTCAACGTCGGGCGGCCTCCGGTCGTCCAGACCCGGGCCGGGAACCCTCCTGCAGATTACTGGGAGGGGGTAGACGGTGACAGAGCGAGCCCGGCTTTTACCCCCTCGCCCACCCCCACGGGACCGCTCCCCGCTAGCCGGGCCAAGATCGATGGAGCCCCCCGCGCCCTGCGGGGAGGGGAGAGCGCGCCCAGGCCCCGAGCCCCAGGGGGGGGGCCGCGGTTGTCTCGGGAAGCTGACCGACGGCAC
>NW_028321717.1:167500-170000 GCF_062004578.1 Staurois parvus | reverse complement strand
GTCCGCGGGTCCTGGATGCCGGCCGGGGGCACCCGGGAGCCGGGCGCGAGCTCTGGAGCCGTCCGCGGGCAGCGGCCGCGGTTGTCCGGGGAAGCTGGCCGGGGGGCACCCGGGAGCCGGCCGCCATGTCTGGAGCCGTCCGCGGGCAGCGGCCGCGGTTGTCCCGGGAAGCTGACCGGCGGCACTCGGAGTCTGGAGCCGTCCGCGGGTCCTGGAAGCCGGCCTGGGGCACCCGGGAGCCGGCCGCCATGTCTGGAGCCGTCCGCGGGTCCTGGAAGCCGGCCGGGGGCGCCCGGGAGCCGGGCGCGAGCTCTGGAGCCGTCCGCGGTCAGCGGTTGTCTCGGGAAGCTGACCGGCGGGACCCGGGAGCCGACCGCCATGTCTGGAGCCGTCCGCGGGCGTCCGCGGGTCCGGGAAGCCGGCCGGAGGCGCCCGGGAGCCGGGCGCGAGCTCTGGAGCCGTCCGCGGTCAGCGGTTGTCTCGGGAAGCTGACCGGCGGGACCCGGGAGCCGACCGCGATGTCTGGAGCCGTCCGCGGGTCCTGGAAGCCGGCCGGGGGCACCCGGGAGCCGGCCGCGAGCTCTGGAGCCGTCCGCGGTCAGCGGTTGTCTCGGGAAGCTGGCCGGCGGCACTTGGGGAGTCTGGAGCCGTCCGCGGCTCCTGGAAGCCGGCCGGGGGCACCCGGGAGCCGGCCGCGATGTCTGGAGCCGTCCGCGGGTCCTGGAAGCCGGCCGGGGGCACCCGGGAGCCGGCCGCGATGTCTGGAGCCGTCCGCGGGCAGCCGCGGGTCCGGGAAGCCGGCCGGAGGCACCCGGGAGCCGGCCGCGATGTCTGGAGCCGTCCGCGGAGTTCCGCGGGTCCGGGAAGCCGGCCGGGGGCACCCGGGAGCCGGCCGCGAGCTCTGGAGCCGTCCGCGGTCAGCGGTTGTCTCGGGAAGCTGGCCGGCGGCACTTGGGGAGTCTGGAGCCGTCCGCGGCTCCTGGAAGCCGGCCGGGGGCACCCGGGAGCCGGCCGCGATGTCTGGAGCCGTCCGCGGGTCCTGGAAGCCGGCCGGGGGCACCCGGGAGCCGGCCGCGATGTCTGGAGCCGTCGGCGGGCAGCCGCGGGTCCGGGAAGCCGGCCGGAGGCACCCGGGAGCCGGCCGCGATGTCTGGAGCCGTCCGCGGGCAGCGGCCGCGGCTCGGAGCCGGCCGCGGTTTGCGGTTGTCTCGGGAAGCTGACCGGCGGCACTTTGCGGCGTTCCGGCCGCGATCCCCGCGGAAGTGGCGAATGAGGTCGGGACCTCGGATGAGAGAACCGGGGAGGGCGGCCCGGGGTCCCCGCTTTTCCCGGTCAACGTCGGGCGGCCTCCGGTCGTCCAGACCCGGGCCGGGAACCCTCCTGCAGATTACTGGGAGGGGGTAGACGGTGACAGAGCGAGCCCGGCTTTCACCCCCTCGCCCACCCGCACGGGACCGCTCCCCGCTAGCCGGGCCAAGATCGATGGAGCCCCCCGCGCCCTGCGGGGAGGGGAGAGCGCGCCCAGGCCCCGAGCCCCAGGGGGGGGGCCGCGGTTGTCTCGGGAAGCTGACCGACGGCACTTTGTGGCGTCCTGGCCGCGATCCCCTCGGAAGTCGCGAATGAGGTCGGGACCTCGGATGAGAGAACCGGGGAGGGCGGCCCGGGGTCCCCGCTTTTCCCGGTCAACGTCGGGCGGCCTCCGGTCGTCCAGACCCGGGCCGGGAACCCTCCTGCAGATTACTGGGAGGGGGTAGACGGTGACAGAGCGAGCCCGGCTTTTACCCCCTCGCCCACCCCCACGGGACCGCTCCCCGCTAGCCGGGCCAAGATCGATGGAGCCCCCCGCGCCCTGCGGGGAGGGGAGAGCGCGCCCAGGCCCCGAGCCCCAGGGGGGGGCCGCGGTTGTCTCGGGAAGCTGACCGACGGCACTTTGTGGCGTCCTGGCCGCGATCCCCTCGGAAGTCGCGAATGAGGTCGGGACCTCGGATGAGAGAACCGGGGAGGGCGGCCCGGGGTCCCCGCTTTTCCCGGTCAACGTCGGGCGGCCTCCGGTCGTCCAGACCCGGGCCGGGAACCCTCCTGCAGATTACTGGGAGGGGGTAGACGGTGACAGAGCGAGCCCGGCTTTTACCCCCTCGCCCACCCCCACGGGACCGCTCCCCGCTAGCCGGGCCAAGATCGATGGAGCCCCCCGCGCCCTGCGGGGAGGGGAGAGCGCGCCCAGGCCCCGAGCCCCAGGGGGGGGGCCGCGGTTGTCTCGGGAAGCTGACCGACGGCACTTTGTGGCGTCCTGGCCGCGATCCCCTCGGAAGTCGCGAATGAGGTCGGGACCTCGGATGAGAGAACCGGGGAGGGCGGCCCGGGGTCCCCGCTTTTCCCGGTCAACGTCGGGCGGCCTCCGGTCGTCCAGACCCGGGCCGGGAACCCTCCTGCAGATTACTGGGAGGGGGTAGACGGTGACAGAGCGAGCCCGGCTTTTACCCCCTCGCCCACCCCCACG
>NW_028321717.1:107500-110000 GCF_062004578.1 Staurois parvus | reverse complement strand
ACCTGCCAGGAAGCTAAAGGACACAAGTGACGGTACCCGGGAGCAGGCCGCCACGTCTGGAGCCGTCCGCGGGCCCGGGAAGCGGCCGCGGCCGGCGGTTGTCCGGGGAAGCTGGCCGGGGGGCACCCGGGAGCCGGCCGCCATGTCTGGAGCCGTCCGCGGGCGTCCGCGGGTCCGGGAAGCCGGTCGCGGCCGGCGGTTGTCCGGGGAAGCTGGCCGGGGGCACCCGGGAGCCGGCCGCCATGTCTGGAGCCGTCCGCGGGTCCTGGATGCCGGCCGGGGGCACCCGGGAGCCGGGCGCGAGCTCTGGAGCCGTCCGCGGGCAGCGGCCGCGGTTGTCCGGGGAAGCTGGCCGGGGGGCACCCGGGAGCCGGCCGCCATGTCTGGAGCCGTCCGCGGGTCCTGGATGCCGGCCGGGGGCACCCGGGAGCCGGGCGCGAGCTCTGGAGCCGTCCGCGGGCAGCGGCCGCGGTTGTCCGGGGAAGCTGGCCGGGGGGCACCCGGGAGCCGGCCGCCATGTCTGGAGCCGTCCGCGGGCAGCGGCCGCGGTTGTCCCGGGAAGCTGACCGGCGGCACTCGGAGTCTGGAGCCGTCCGCGGGTCCTGGAAGCCGGCCTGGGGCACCCGGGAGCCGGCCGCCATGTCTGGAGCCGTCCGCGGGTCCTGGAAGCCGGCCGGGGGCGCCCGGGAGCCGTGCGCGAGCTCTGGAGCCGTCCGCGGTCAGCGGTTGTCTCGGGAAGCTGACCGGCGGGACCCGGGAGCCGACCGCCATGTCTGGAGCCGTCCGCGGCTCCTGGAAGCCGGCCGGGGGCACCCGGGAGCCGGCCGCGAGCTCTGGAGCCGTCCGCGGTCAGCGGTTGTCTCGGGAAGCTGGCCGGCGGCACTTGGGGAGTCTGGAGCCGTCCGCGGCTCCTGGAAGCCGGCCGGGGGCACCCGGGAGCCGGCCGCGATGTCTGGAGCCGTCCGCGGGTCCTGGAAGCCGGCCGGGGGCACCTGGGAGCCGGCCGCGATGTCTGGAGCCGTCCGCGGGCAGCCGCGGGTCCGGGAAGCCGGCCGGAGGCACCCGGGAGCCGGCCGCGATGTCTGGAGCCGTCCGCGGAGTTCCGCGGGTCCGGGAAGCCGGCCGGAGGCACCCGGGAGCCGGCCGCGAGCTCTGGAGCCGTCCGCGGTCAGCGGTTGTCTCGGGAAGCTGGCCGGCGGCACTTGGGGAGTCTGGAGCCGTCCGCGGCTCCTGGAAGCCGGCCGGGGGCACCCGGGAGCCGGCCGCGATGTCTGGAGCCGTCCGCGGGTCCTGGAAGCCGGCCGGGGGCACCCGGGAGCCGGCCGCGATGTCTGGAGCCGTCGGCGGGCAGCCGCGGGTCCGGGAAGCCGGCCGGAGGCACCCGGGAGCCGGCCGCGATGTCTGGAGCCGTCCGCGGGCAGCGGCCGCGGCTCGGAGCCGGCCGCGGTTTGCGGTTGTCTCGGGAAGCTGACCGGCGGCACTTTGCGGCGTTCCGGCCGCGATCCCCGCGGAAGTGGCGAATGAGGTCGGGACCTCGGATGAGAGAACCGGGGAGGGCGGCCCGGGGTCCCGGCTTTTCCCGGTCAACGTCGGGCGGCCTCCGGTCGTCCAGACCCGGGCCGGGAACCCTCCTGCAGATTACTGGGAGGGGGTAGACGGTGACAGAGCGAGCCCGGCTTTCACCCCCTCGCCCACCCGCACGGGACCGCTCCCCGCTAGCCGGGCCAAGATCGATGGAGCCCCCCGCGCCCTGCGGGGAGGGGAGAGCGCGCCCAGGCCCCGAGCCCCAGGGGGGGGCCGCGGTTGTCTCGGGAAGCTGACCGACGGCACTTTGTGGCGTCCTGGCCGCGATCCCCTCGGAAGTCGCGAATGAGGTCGGGACCTCGGATGAGAGAACCGGGGAGGGCGGCCCGGGGTCCCGGCTTTTCCCGGTCAACGTCGGGCGGCCTCCGGTCGTCCAGACCCGGGCCGGGAACCCTCCTGCAGATTACTGGGAGGGGGTAGACGGTGACAGAGCGAGCCCGGCTTTTACCCCCTCGCCCACCCCCACGGGACCGCTCCCCGCTAGCCGGGCCAAGATCGATGGAGCCCCCCGCGCCCTGCGGGGAGGGGAGAGCGCGCCCAGGCCCCGAGCCCCAGGGGGGGGCCGCGGTTGTCTCGGGAAGCTGACCGACGGCACTTTGTGGCGTCCTGGCCGCGATCCCCTCGGAAGTCGCGAATGAGGTCGGGACCTCGGATGAGAGAACCGGGGAGGGCGGCCCGGGGTCCCCGCTTTTCCCGGTCAACGTCGGGCGGCCTCCGGTCGTCCAGACCCGGGCCGGGAACCCTCCTGCAGATTACTGGGAGGGGGTAGACGGTGACAGAGCGAGCCCGGCTTTTACCCCCTCGCCCACCCCCACGGGACCGCTCCCCGCTAGCCGGGCCAAGATCGATGGAGCCCCCCGCGCCCTGCGGGGAGGGGAGAGCGCGCCCAGGCCCCGAGCCCCAGGGGGGGCCGCGG
>NW_028321717.1:35000-37500 GCF_062004578.1 Staurois parvus | reverse complement strand
CGTCCGCGGGTCCTGGATGCCGGCCGGGGGCACCCGGGAGCCGGGCGCGAGCTCTGGAGCCGTCCGCGGGCAGCGGCCGCGGTTGTCCGGGGAAGCTGGCCGGGGGGCACCCGGGAGCCGGCCGCCATGTCTGGAGCCGTCCGCGGGTCCTGGATGCCGGCCGGGGGCACCCGGGAGCCGGGCGCGAGCTCTGGAGCCGTCCGCGGGCAGCGGCCGCGGTTGTCCGGGGAAGCTGGCCGGGGGGCACCCGGGAGCCGGCCGCCATGTCTGGAGCCGTCCGCGGGTCCTGGATGCCGGCCGGGGGCACCCGGGAGCCGGGCGCGAGCTCTGGAGCCGTCCGCGGGCAGCGGCCGCGGTTGTCCGGGGAAGCTGGCCGGGGGGCACCCGGGAGCCGGCCGCCATGTCTGGAGCCGTCCGCGGGCAGCGGCCGCGGTTGTCCCGGGAAGCTGACCGGCGGCACTCGGAGTCTGGAGCCGTCCGCGGGTCCTGGAAGCCGGCCTGGGGCACCCGGGAGCCGGCCGCCATGTCTGGAGCCGTCCGCGGGTCCTGGAAGCCGGCCGGGGGCGCCCGGGAGCCGGGCGCGAGCTCTGGAGCCGTCCGCGGTCAGCGGTTGTCTCGGGAAGCTGACCGGCGGGACCCGGGAGCCGACCGCCATGTCTGGAGCCGTCCGCGGGCGTCCGCGGGTCCGGGAAGCCGGCCGGAGGCGCCCGGGAGCCGGGCGCGAGCTCTGGAGCCGTCCGCGGTCAGCGGTTGTCTCGGGAAGCTGACCGGCGGGACCCGGGAGCCGACCGCGATGTCTGGAGCCGTCCGCGGGTCCTGGAAGCCGGCCGGGGGCACCCGGGAGCCGGCCGCGAGCTCTGGAGCCGTCCGCGGTCAGCGGTTGTCTCGGGAAGCTGGCCGGCGGCACTTGGGGAGTCTGGAGCCGTCCGCGGCTCCTGGAAGCCGGCCGGGGGCACCCGGGAGCCGGCCGCGATGTCTGGAGCCGTCCGCGGGTCCTGGAAGCCGGCCGGGGGCACCCGGGAGCCGGCCGCGATGTCTGGAGCCGTCCGCGGGCAGCCGCGGGTCCGGGAAGCCGGCCGGAGGCACCCGGGAGCCGGCCGCGATGTCTGGAGCCGTCCGCGGAGTTCCGCGGGTCCGGGAAGCCGGCCGGGGGCACCCGGGAGCCGGCCGCGAGCTCTGGAGCCGTCCGCGGTCAGCGGTTGTCTCGGGAAGCTGGCCGGCGGCACTTGGGGAGTCTGGAGCCGTCCGCGGCTCCTGGAAGCCGGCCGGGGGCACCCGGGAGCCGGCCGCGATGTCTGGAGCCGTCCGCGGGTCCTGGAAGCCGGCCGGGGGCACCCGGGAGCCGGCCGCGATGTCTGGAGCCGTCGGCGGGCAGCCGCGGGTCCGGGAAGCCGGCCGGAGGCACCCGGGAGCCGGCCGCGATGTCTGGAGCCGTCCGCGGGCAGCGGCCGCGGCTCGGAGCCGGCCGCGGTTTGCGGTTGTCTCGGGAAGCTGACCGGCGGCACTTTGCGGCGTTCCGGCCGCGATCCCCGCGGAAGTGGCGAATGAGGTCGGGACCTCGGATGAGAGAACCGGGGAGGGCGGCCCGGGGTCCCCGCTTTTCCCGGTCAACGTCGGGCGGCCTCCGGTCGTCCAGACCCGGGCCGGGAACCCTCCTGCAGATTACTGGGAGGGGGTAGACGGTGACAGAGCGAGCCCGGCTTTCACCCCCTCGCCCACCCGCACGGGACCGCTCCCCGCTAGCCGGGCCAAGATCGATGGAGCCCCCCGCGCCCTGCGGGGAGGGGAGAGCGCGCCCAGGCCCCGAGCCCCAGGGGGGGGGCCGCGGTTGTCTCGGGAAGCTGACCGACGGCACTTTGTGGCGTCCTGGCCGCGATCCCCTCGGAAGTCGCGAATGAGGTCGGGACCTCGGATGAGAGAACCGGGGAGGGCGGCCCGGGGTCCCCGCTTTTCCCGGTCAACGTCGGGCGGCCTCCGGTCGTCCAGACCCGGGCCGGGAACCCTCCTGCAGATTACTGGGAGGGGGTAGACGGTGACAGAGCGAGCCCGGCTTTTACCCCCTCGCCCACCCCCACGGGACCGCTCCCCGCTAGCCGGGCCAAGATCGATGGAGCCCCCCGCGCCCTGCGGGGAGGGGAGAGCGCGCCCAGGCCCCGAGCCCCAGGGGGGGGCCGCGGTTGTCTCGGGAAGCTGACCGACGGCACTTTGTGGCGTCCTGGCCGCGATCCCCTCGGAAGTCGCGAATGAGGTCGGGACCTCGGATGAGAGAACCGGGGAGGGCGGCCCGGGGTCCCCGCTTTTCCCGGTCAACGTCGGGCGGCCTCCGGTCGTCCAGACCCGGGCCGGGAACCCTCCTGCAGATTACTGGGAGGGGGTAGACGGTGACAGAGCGAGCCCGGCTTTTACCCCCTCGCCCACCCCCACGGGACCGCTCCCCGCTAGCCGGGCCAAGATCGATGGAGCCCCCCGCGCCCTGCGGGGAGGGGAGAGCGCGCCCAGG
>NW_028321717.1:22500-25000 GCF_062004578.1 Staurois parvus | reverse complement strand
GTCCGGGGAAGCTGGCCGGGGGGCACCCGGGAGCCGGCCGCCATGTCTGGAGCCGTCCGCGGGTCCTGGATGCCGGCCGGGGGCACCCGGGAGCCGGGCGCGAGCTCTGGAGCCGTCCGCGGGCAGCGGCCGCGGTTGTCCGGGGAAGCTGGCCGGGGGGCACCCGGGAGCCGGCCGCCATGTCTGGAGCCGTCCGCGGGCAGCGGCCGCGGTTGTCCCGGGAAGCTGACCGGCGGCACTCGGAGTCTGGAGCCGTCCGCGGGTCCTGGAAGCCGGCCTGGGGCACCCGGGAGCCGGCCGCCATGTCTGGAGCCGTCCGCGGGTCCTGGAAGCCGGCCGGGGGCGCCCGGGAGCCGGGCGCGAGCTCTGGAGCCGTCCGCGGTCAGCGGTTGTCTCGGGAAGCTGACCGGCGGGACCCGGGAGCCGACCGCCATGTCTGGAGCCGTCCGCGGGCGTCCGCGGGTCCGGGAAGCCGGCCGGAGGCGCCCGGGAGCCGGGCGCGAGCTCTGGAGCCGTCCGCGGTCAGCGGTTGTCTCGGGAAGCTGACCGGCGGGACCCGGGAGCCGACCGCGATGTCTGGAGCCGTCCGCGGGTCCTGGAAGCCGGCCGGGGGCACCCGGGAGCCGGCCGCGAGCTCTGGAGCCGTCCGCGGTCAGCGGTTGTCTCGGGAAGCTGGCCGGCGGCACTTGGGGAGTCTGGAGCCGTCCGCGGCTCCTGGAAGCCGGCCGGGGGCACCCGGGAGCCGGCCGCGATGTCTGGAGCCGTCCGCGGGTCCTGGAAGCCGGCCGGGGGCACCCGGGAGCCGGCCGCGATGTCTGGAGCCGTCCGCGGGCAGCCGCGGGTCCGGGAAGCCGGCCGGAGGCACCCGGGAGCCGGCCGCGATGTCTGGAGCCGTCCGCGGAGTTCCGCGGGTCCGGGAAGCCGGCCGGGGGCACCCGGGAGCCGGCCGCGAGCTCTGGAGCCGTCCGCGGTCAGCGGTTGTCTCGGGAAGCTGGCCGGCGGCACTTGGGGAGTCTGGAGCCGTCCGCGGCTCCTGGAAGCCGGCCGGGGGCACCCGGGAGCCGGCCGCGATGTCTGGAGCCGTCCGCGGGTCCTGGAAGCCGGCCGGGGGCACCCGGGAGCCGGCCGCGATGTCTGGAGCCGTCGGCGGGCAGCCGCGGGTCCGGGAAGCCGGCCGGAGGCACCCGGGAGCCGGCCGCGATGTCTGGAGCCGTCCGCGGGCAGCGGCCGCGGCTCGGAGCCGGCCGCGGTTTGCGGTTGTCTCGGGAAGCTGACCGGCGGCACTTTGCGGCGTTCCGGCCGCGATCCCCGCGGAAGTGGCGAATGAGGTCGGGACCTCGGATGAGAGAACCGGGGAGGGCGGCCCGGGGTCCCCGCTTTTCCCGGTCAACGTCGGGCGGCCTCCGGTCGTCCAGACCCGGGCCGGGAACCCTCCTGCAGATTACTGGGAGGGGGTAGACGGTGACAGAGCGAGCCCGGCTTTCACCCCCTCGCCCACCCGCACGGGACCGCTCCCCGCTAGCCGGGCCAAGATCGATGGAGCCCCCCGCGCCCTGCGGGGAGGGGAGAGCGCGCCCAGGCCCCGAGCCCCAGGGGGGGGGCCGCGGTTGTCTCGGGAAGCTGACCGACGGCACTTTGTGGCGTCCTGGCCGCGATCCCCTCGGAAGTCGCGAATGAGGTCGGGACCTCGGATGAGAGAACCGGGGAGGGCGGCCCGGGGTCCCCGCTTTTCCCGGTCAACGTCGGGCGGCCTCCGGTCGTCCAGACCCGGGCCGGGAACCCTCCTGCAGATTACTGGGAGGGGGTAGACGGTGACAGAGCGAGCCCGGCTTTTACCCCCTCGCCCACCCCCACGGGACCGCTCCCCGCTAGCCGGGCCAAGATCGATGGAGCCCCCCGCGCCCTGCGGGGAGGGGAGAGCGCGCCCAGGCCCCGAGCCCCAGGGGGGGGCCGCGGTTGTCTCGGGAAGCTGACCGACGGCACTTTGTGGCGTCCTGGCCGCGATCCCCTCGGAAGTCGCGAATGAGGTCGGGACCTCGGATGAGAGAACCGGGGAGGGCGGCCCGGGGTCCCCGCTTTTCCCGGTCAACGTCGGGCGGCCTCCGGTCGTCCAGACCCGGGCCGGGAACCCTCCTGCAGATTACTGGGAGGGGGTAGACGGTGACAGAGCGAGCCCGGCTTTTACCCCCTCGCCCACCCCCACGGGACCGCTCCCCGCTAGCCGGGCCAAGATCGATGGAGCCCCCCGCGCCCTGCGGGGAGGGGAGAGCGCGCCCAGGCCCCGAGCCCCAGGGGGGGGGCCGCGGTTGTCTCGGGAAGCTGACCGACGGCACTTTGTGGCGTCCTGGCCGCGATCCCCTCGGAAGTCGCGAATGAGGTCGGGACCTCGGATGAGAGAACCGGGGAGGGCGGCCCGGGGTCCCCGCTTTTCCCGGTCAACGTCGGGCGGCCTCCGGTCGTCCAGACCCGGGCCGGGAACCCTCCTGCAGATTACTGGGAG
>NW_028321715.1:0-21186 GCF_062004578.1 Staurois parvus | reverse complement strand
TATGGGTGGCCCTTCTCCACTGACCACCAAGGTATGGGTGGCCCTTCTCCACTGACCACCAAGGTATGGGTGGCCCTTCTCCACTGACCACCAAGGTATGGGTGGCCCTTCTCCACTGACCACCAAGGTATGGGTGCCCCTTCTCCACTGACCACCAAGGTATGGGGGGATCCTTCTCAACTGACCACCATTGTAAGGGGGCCCTTCTCCACTGACCACCATGGTATGGGGGGTCCTTATCCACTGACCACCATGGTATGGGGGGTCCTTATCCACTGACCACCAAGGTATGGGTGGTCCTTCTCCACTGACCTCCAAGGTATGGGGGAATCCTCCACTGATCACCATTGTAAGGGGGCCCTTCTCCACTGACCACCAAGGTATGGGTCACCCTTCTCCACTGACCACCAAGGTATGGGGGAATCCTTCTCCACTGACCACCAAGGTATGGGGGAATCCTTCTCCACTGACCACCAAGGTATGGGGGAATCCTTCTCTACTGACCACCAAGGTACGGGGGGCCCCTTCCCCTCTGACCACAAAAGCATTGTTTGTTTAGTTCTGATGTCTTTAGGTTGATGTGTTGGTGTCGTCTGTCTCCATCCTGTCACCATGTGTCACCATAATGTTCTCTTATCATTGTTCAGCACTATGTGACTACATAAAAGCCTCCAGAGTCCAGGGTGCCATTGGGCCCTTTCTGCCCGGTACTGAAGGTAAACGGAACGTGGACGGATCTCGGCTTCTACTCTAACCAAATGCTCCAGCCTGAAAAATACAAAAGACTCCATCGCGGGCGCCATGGACTGTCCAGTGGTTGGCTTCAGGGGTATTCTTGGGGGGGCCTACGGTTCACCAACACCTGGACAGTCGATGGTTGACTAAGCCTGCAATATGGTGTAGCATCATTGTGCGGGGGGGGGGCTGGGGGATTCCTAAACCATTACAGCCTATTGGTGTCCCCACATTCCTGTGTTCCCATTGGAGAGATTGGTCTTACTTCCTGTCTCAGTGACCGCCTAGGAAGTAGGAAAAAGCTGCCCAATGACAACCAACACAACAATACGAGACATTTTCTACCCTTACAGCACCAACATCCGGGATATTCCCGTCACCAATGGGATCGAATAAATATTCTGCCCATTTTTGGGTTGCAGTGGGCTGTCGAATGGCACCGCCATGCTGCGACTCGCATGCAATAATGTAATGGGGCCCTTTAGTAAAATTGCCGGGAATTCTCTCCATGGGCGGCACAATGAGGCTACACCGGAGGATAGGGAGCTTAAATAACCACTCCGCTGATCACTGCTGTCTCTGCTTTGTCGGGTTCTGGCGGGAAATCTCTCGCTTTTGTCAGCTTGGTTAGGATTACTACACTTCCCGTAGAAGAAGTGCGCCATGTTCTGCTTTTCAGTCGCACTTCCTGTGTGCGTCCTCTGTCCTACTTTTAGCTGCAATCTTTTTCTTCCTGATCCTCCAGAAAACAGCGGCTCAGTGTTCTCTCTGCTGTGAAAATGTGATTGCAGCAAAGACGCAAGGAAAGTCATTTAGCTGCTGATTTCTCTCGTTTTTTATTCACTTTTTTCCTCTTTGTTTTCTCTCTTTTTTCTCTTTCTTTTCTCTCTTTCTTTTTTCTCTTTCTTTTCTCTCTTTCTTTTCTCTCTTTCTTTTCTCTCTTTCTTTTTTCCCCCCCTTTTTTTCCCTCCTTTTCTCCTCTTTTCTCTCTCTCTCCCTCTCTTCTCCCCCCCCCCCTCTCTCTTGTATTTTCTCTTTTTCTTTTTTTTTCTCTTTTTTCCTCTCTCCTCTTTCTCTTCCCTCCTTTCTCTTCCCTCCTTTCTCTTCCCTCCTTTCTCTTCCCTCCTTTCTCTTCTCCTCTCCTCTGCTCTCTCTCCTCTCCTTTGCTCTCTCTCCTCTGCTCTCTCTCCTCTGCTCTCTCTCCTCTGCTCTCTCTCCTCTGCTCTCTCTCCTCTCCTCTGCTCTCTCTCCTCTCCTCTGCTCTCTCTCCTCTCCTCTGCTCTCTCTCCTCTCCTCTGCTCTCTCTCCTCTCCTCTGCTCTCCTCTCCTCTGCTCTCTCTCCTCTCCTCTGCTCTCTCTCCTCTCCTCTGCTCTCTCTCCTCTCCTCTGCTCTCTCTCCTCTCCTCTGCTCTCTCTCCTCTCCTCTGCTCTCTCTCCTCTCCTCTGCTCTCTCTCCTCTGCTCTGCTCTCTCTCCTCTGCTCTCTCTCCTCTCCTCTGCTCTCTCTCCTCTGCTCTGCTCTCTCTCCTCTGCTCTGCTCTCTCTCCTCTGCTCTGCTCTCTCTCCTCTGCTCTCTCTCCTCTGCTCTCTCTCCTCTGCTCTCTCTCCTCTGCTCTCTCTCCTCTGCTCTCTCTCCTCTGCTCTCTCTCCTCTGCTCTCTCTCCTCCGCTCTCTCTCCTCTGCTCTGCTCTCTCTGCTCTGCTCTCTCTCCTCTGCTCTGCTCTCTCTCCTCTGCTCTGCTCTCTCTCCTCTGCTCTGCTCTCTCTCCTCTCCTCTGCTCTCTCTCCTCTGCTCTGCTCTCTCTCCTCTGCTCTGCTCTCTCTCCTCTGCTCTGCTCTCTCTCCTCTGCTCTGCTCTCTCTCCTCTGCTCTGCTCTCTCTCCTCTGCTCTGCTCTCTCTCCTCTGCTCTGCTCTGCTCTCTTTTCTCTTTCTTTTCTCTTTCTTTTCTCTTTCTTTTCTCTCTTTCTTTTCTCTCTTTCTTTTCTCTCTCCTGTTTTGCTCTCCTCTTTCACTCTCCTTTCTTTTCCTCTTTTGTAGTTCTCTTTTTTTCTCTCTCTCCTTCCTTTCCTTTTTTTTTCTCTCCTTTTTTTCCTTTCTTTGTTTTTCTCCTTTTTTTTTCTTTTTTTTATTGCTTTCCTTTTTTTTTTTTTTTACATTGAACTAAGGTTCAGGGCCTATTCACACCATTGTGCTCTATGTACCCTACAAGGCAGGATCTCTGTGTGCAAAAAGCGCACGAAAACAAATTATAATAATATTTAACATGCGTTAAAGGAACACAGACACCACCCCAAAAATGGAGAAAGAGGATAGGAAGAACAGGTAATGCACACAAAAAAACGCATCTTGCGTTGTTGCATCTTTTTAACAAAACGCATTAAAAATTAGATCGCAAGGCGCTCCTCAAGGCGCATTTTAATCAAATAATTTTTTTCAATACTCTGTTACAAATTATACAATTAATACGAAGTACAATACATTTCCTATTCCTTGTAGAACATTAACTGCTTATTCATTCCAATCATTTAACCACTTGCTGTCTGGCCCCTGTATATAAACGGCCGGACGGTGGCAGTGCAGGGGCGGGTTGTCGTTCATAAACGGCGCCCGCCATTTTGAACTGTGCGCGCTCCCTGGGATCACGCAGCACTGCGATCTGGTGCCCGCTGTGTCCTCCGTACACAGTGGAACACCGATCGTCGTACGGGACCTCTGTGCGAGGTCCCGATCATGTGATCACTGATTGGCCAATCAGTGATCACATGCAGAGTAGTAAGCAAGATGTCACTTCTCACATCATTGCTTACTACGTGTGAAATCTGTGAATGATCACAGAGATCACATGGTACAGGGCCATTCACAACAGCCTTGTACCATGTGACAAGCTGTGACCAATCACAGCTCTCACAGTAGTTCTCAATGGCTGCAAGAATTCAGTCAGAGAGAAGGAGAAATGATTGCTTTTACAGCGTTTATGGGTGTAAAAGCAATCAGTGTAAAAAAAGAAAAAACATTTTTTCATCACCCCCCACATATAGTACAGTGTCACCATGGTGACGCTATACTGCTAGGGTGACAGTATGTTAAAAAAAAAAAAGCATAAATAATCTAAAAAAAAAAATTAAAATATAAAAAATTTGAAAAATGTATAATTTTTGGTTATAAACTAATTTGGGTTATTTAATTTTTTTTACTAAAAAGATAGATGAATACATTTTGGCCAAGATTTATTAAGAAAGATTATTTATTTGCGAAATTTTAGAAGAAAAACTCTCTTCAACGCACTCATTGAGCTTTATGGGGCTTTAGAGCGTTGAAGAGAATGAATACAGAGCCTTGTAGATTTTATGCTTTTCATCATCCGCTACACTTAGGTGGCGCCCTCTTTGTTTTTCTAATGCAGTGGTGTGAACTGGTCCTGATGGGTTTGTTTTTTTTTTTTTTTTTGTTTTTTTCAACTTTGATTTTTTGTTTTGTGCAGTCTACAGTTTACAGGAGAAATCACATTTTCATCACATTGCGCCGCTGATTTTTGAACGCTTTGAAAATAGATACAATGTTTACCTGTCATGTGATTATTCCTGTCTGTGGTCTATTGAGTGAAAATGAAATGTTATATAAATTAATCAGATTCTCTTTGTTGCTTTTTTTTTTTTTCTCTGCTGACTAACCGGCCCGCTCTGTCATCCCACTGTGTTTTTTTTTTTTTCGGGTGGGCGGGGCCGGAAAACGTCCCAACGCACAATCAACCAAATGCATTTTTCTCTTCAAGGAGAGAATTTTGAGCAGACGCCGCTCAGACGCACATTTAAGTCGAAGGTTCTGGCTCGCTATCCAGAAAATGTAGAGTGGAACGCGTTCGACCAAGACGCAGTGGGTATGGTAAGTGTTGGAGTGTTTTTATTGGATGACGAGAAGCTCCTACACCTGTGTCACCCTATGGAGCGGAGCCATTTTTTTTATATTTCTGTTATTGGCCTTTTAATATCTCCGCGCTGGCGCCTCCTGGCCCTTTATGAGTTTCAGAAGCCGGGAGGTGGGCAGGGTTTTATGGTCATGTGACCGCCGTGATTCGCCGTCATGGCGGACACATGATCGGAAAAGGTCCCGATCGCAAGGGGAGATCGGGACCTTTCTGTGAGTCATGGACGTGTGCTGGGAGCGCTCTCAGCACATACTGTATGTATTTTCTAATTGCACGCAAATATCCGGCCGCTCAGCGTCAAGACCCGGACGCCTAGAGGCCGCATATTTTCGTGCGCTCGGCGTCAAGGGGTTAATTGGGCAATAACTTAATTTCATTATCATTTAAAGCTGAAATTTAGTGCTTTTAAGAAAAAAAAAAAACACAAAAAAACCCACCAGGGCCAATACTTTGAATAAAGAGTGTCCCATGTGCTGGTGGCTGATGTGTTCTGTGACGTCCCGTGACACCCCCACAGCAGTGATGTTGCGGTGCCGCGGGGGTTAATATGAGCTGCTGCACCCGGCGAACGCTGATCATGCCCGCCCTTTCCGCCCCGCACTCCATTCATTGAAGCCGTACTGTCGATTCCCCCCCAATGAAAAGCATCCCACGATTGCAGGAGGCGGACCTTTTCATTCATCTGCTTTTCATTGGGGGAACCAAAGGTACCGCCCCTAGTGCTGTTATTTAAATACAAAAAAAAAATTGGGCTTTTTGCTTTCAGTTTTGTGCAGTTTGCAATGTGACACTAAAAAAAATAAAAACAAAAAAGAGTGTTTTTTAAAAAAAAAAATAAAAAAATATTGAGTTAGAAAAATAAAGTAAAATCAGCAGGAAAATAACAGGTAAGTGGGGAAGAAAATAATTAGTGCATTGGGGTAATCGAAGGGTTAAAAAGGGGTTGAATAGGAACTTTTTGAATGAAACAGGAAATATAAAAGTAACAATGTTACTTTGTATCTCTCTATCTCCCATCTGAGCAATGTTTATAAACAGTTATTTTGTATATCTCCCGTCTGAACAATGTTTATAGACAGTGTTACTTTGTATCTCTCTATCTCCCATCTGAGCAATGTTTATAAACAGTTATTTTGTATATCTCCCGTCTGAACAATGTTTATAGACAGTGTTACTTTGTATCTCTTTCCCCTCTGACCGATGTTTATAAACATTGTTACTTTGTATTTCTCTATCTCCCGTCTGATCGATGTTTATAAACAATGTTACTTTGTATCTCTCCATCTCCCGTCTGATCGATGTTTATAAACAATGTTACTTTGTATCTCTCCATCTCCCGTCTGATCGATGTTTATAAACAATGTTACTTTGTATCTCTCCATCTCCCGTCTGATCGATGTTTATAAACAATGTTACTTTGTATCTCTCCATCTCCCGTCTGATCGATGTTTATAAATAATATTACTTTGTATTTCTCTCCTGTCTGATCGATGTTTATAAACAATGTTACTTTGTATCTCTCCATCTCCCGTCTGATCGATGTTTATAAATAATATTACTTTGTATTTCTCTCCTGTCTGATCGATGTTTATAAACAATGTTACTTTGTATCTCTCTATCTCCCGTCTGATCGATGTTTATAAATAATATTACTTTGTATTTCTCTCCTGTCTGATCAATGTTTATAAACAATGATACTTTGTATCTCTCTATCTCCCGTCTGATCAATGTTTATAAACAATGTTACTTTGGTCTTTGTATGACCAAGTGTTTGATCTCCGTTAATTGTTTCCTTGTCTTGTTTGCACAGCTATGTATGCCAAAAGGGCTTTCCTTCAAGACTCAGGCCGACTGCCGCGACCCCCAATTTCACTCTTTTATCATCACGCGGGAAGATGGGTCGAGGACGTTTGGGTTCTCCCTCACTTTCTTTGAGGAAGTCACCAGCAAGCAGATATGCAGCGCCATGCAGACCCTGTACCACATGCACAACGCAGAGTATGACATCATCCACACATCCGCCACCAATGGCAGCACGAACTGCACTGAGGATTGCAATGACTCCTCCATTTCCAAGCTGCAGAGGTTCAACTCCTATGATATTTCTCGGGACACTTTATACGTCTCGAAGTGCATCTGCCTCATCGCCCCCATGTCCTTCATGACAGCTTGCAAGAAGGTTCTGGAACAGCTGCACCAGGCCGTCTCATCTCCGCAGCCCCCACCGCTGCCGTTGGAGAGCTATATCTATAACATCCTCTACGAGGTGCCTCTCCCTCCTGCAGGGAGGTCATTAAAGTTTTCGGGAGTCTATGGACCAATTATATGTCAAAGGCCGAGTACCAATGAACTGCCACTGTTTGACTTTCCAGTGAAGGAGGTGTTTGAATTGCTTGGAGTAGAGAATGTTGTACAGCTCTTCACCTGTGCATTGCTGGAGTTCCAGATCCTCCTCTACTCGCAGCGTACGTAATCTATATGTCCATGGGTATGTAAACCTCCCCCCCCCCCTCCAGATGATGGAGTTCAGGTGTTTCCAGTGATGAGCAGGGGCGGACTGACAACTCATGGGGCCCCCGGGCAATAGGGGATCATGGGGCCCCTGTGTCCTTGCCCAAACTCAAAAAAGCCTATGAAAAAGGTACCAGGGGCATCTCTTGGGGCCCCCTACTGACCCCGGGCCCTTGGGAAGTGCCCGAGTTTCCCAATGGTCAGTCCGCCCCTAGTGATGAATACTGTAAATACTACACTGGAAACAATTGTCCTCTACCAACCTTGTGTTAACAGTTTGGTGAAGGCCCTTTCTGTACCAGTGCCCCTCTGTACAAAGCCAGCACTATAAAGACATGGTTTGACCAGTTTGCTATGGAGGCAATTGACTGTCCTGAACAGACCCGCAACCTCACGCTTTCTGAACACCTTTGTGGTGAATTGGAACGTCACTGGTGAGCCAGGTCTTCTCATCCAACATCAGTACCTGACCTCACAAATGAGACCAAATGCCCACAAACACCCTCCAAAATCTTGTGGAAAGTGTAGAGGAACTTGAGTGTCCAGCACAGAGCCCTGACCTCAACCCTACCAAACAGCTCCATAAAGACATGGTTTGACCAGTTGCGTGTGGGGGGAACTGGAGTGTCCTGCACAGAGCCCTGACCTCAACCCTACCAAACAGCTCCATAAAGACATGGTTTGACCAGTTGCGTGTGGGGGGAACTGGAGTGTCCTGCACAGAGCCCTGACCTCAACCCTACCAAACAGCTCCATAAAGACATGGTTTGACCAGTTGCGTGTGGGGGGAACTGGAGTGTCCTGCACAGAGCCCTGACCTCAACCCTACCAAACAGCTCCATAAAGACATGGTTTGACCAGTTGCGTGTGGGGGAACTGGAGTGTCCTGCACAGAGCCCTGACCTCAACCCTACCAAACAGCTCCGTAAAGACATGGTTTGACCAGTTTGGTATGGGGGAACTGGAGTGTCCTGCACAGAGCCCTGACCTCAACCCTACCAAGCAGCTTCATAAAGACATGGTTTGACCAGTTGGGTATGGGGGAACTGGAGTGGTCCTGCACAGATACCTGACCTCAACTCTTTGCGATAAAATGAAACAAGCCAGGTGTTCTTATCCAACATCCAGCTTCATTACTTGATCTCACAAATGACCAAAATTTCCAACGGACAGCCTCCAAAACCTTGTGGAAAGCCTTCCCAGAAGAGTGGAGGATGTTGTAGCCATAAGTGGGACGGAAACTCCATAGAAACGGTCATGGTTTTGGAATGGGATGTCCAAATTAACATTAGTCCCATCTACAAGACACTGTCACCTCCAAACACAGCCCAAACTTGTCATGTCCAGTTCTGGGTAGTCACACCAAGGCCACTTTCTGGCACAGTCCCAAATCTAAATATGTGGGAACCACCCCCTTAGTTAACATGCTTTTATTGAGTTATTGTAACTCAATAAAGAGTGATCCTGGGACAGAGCCCCATTGGGACAGGGATTTGGGGCTGTCCCAGCAAAACCAGGGCAGCTTCCTTCTATGGATGTCCAACAAGAGCATAGAGGCATGAGGGTCAGGTGTCCCCAAACATTTGCCCATATAGTGCAAGAAGTCAGGTCTGTCCGGTGTCCAATCAAAGCTTTAGAACCCAACCCTCTTGGGGCTAGGCCAGCTGTAACCAATTTTACTAGAAACTACTGGAAATTTCATAAGTCCAAACCCAACGGTAGCCAATGAAATTTGGGTCCTAAAAATACACCTCCGCGTCTTGATGATTTGGTGGATGCTGGAAATGAAACCTGTGCTAAGAGAAATACAGGGCTGCCAGTATTGAAAGTTGTCTTGTCTGTAATGCTGATCCTCCCATTTCCATTCAAAATCACTGATCCGAAAAAAGTCGGTGTATCCGGAAACTTGGAGAGAAGTCGGAAGCCCTTCTCACTGTTCCTGGACACTGACCTCTCAGTATTGAATCCAGAAGATAGATCCAACAGCCAGACAGCTAGCATTTTCAGGAGGAGAGGTCAGCAGTGATAGCCTTCTGGTTGCTGCCATGAGCTAATGGAGCCCATCAGACTCCAACTATAACAGAAACATTTGTTTGGAAAGGGGCGGCCATCGTGTGTTCTCTGTGAAACTTTGTTACAGGTGTTGGTTCCTGAAAATGCTGCATTTAATTATAATAAATAAATGAGAAAAAAAAAAAAAAAAAAAAAAAAAAATATATATATATATATATATATATATATATATATCATTTTTTTTTTTTTTTACTTATTTAAAAATAATTAAATGCAGTGTGTATGTATGTGTGTATGTTTATATATATATATACTGCATTTAATTATTTTTAAATAAATTGAAAAAAAAAAATATATATATATATATATATATATATATATATTAATTTTATTATCTTATTGTATTTAATTTTTTTATATAATATATTTTTTTTTTTGTGGGGGGGGAGGGAGTAGTACTTCTGTCCTGTTCGTATTGCTGTCTGTGTCCCTAATGTTTGTCCTGGTGGACGTTATCACTGAGCCAGAAATTAATGGGGGATCCAAAATTCTACAGTTGTCACCCGAACAGGAACAAAGTAGAAATCTTATAACGAGGACACGTGTTCTGGTATTTCTCTTCATTTTGAAGAGGTTTCCTCTCACTTCCTATTGTGTCACCGGGACAGGAAGTAAAAGGAAATCTCCCTGATGGGACGCAGGCAGCGACCGAAACACCTGACAGTGGTAGTAATTGTAGCCGTAATAGTCCACTGTGTGTGCAGCTTCTATGGGGCCCGGAGGTGGGAAGGGGCCCTTTGTTTATGGGAGTGGTTGAGGCACAGTCAGTAATTTAGAAGCCTTCAAGATCATTTCTAGTCACAGACCCCTTTTACTTTGTATCCAAGAATTCGTTTAGCTGTCTTCACAATGTAGATTTAGTGCCATTGGAGCTTCTACTACAGCCCCCCCCCCACCCCTCCCCCACTCTGAAATGAAGCTTTTATGTCAGTTTTATTTAACAACCTCTTCATAAAGTTGTTAAATAAAAATTCTCCCCAGTAAAGCTTGTTCCTGTAATTGTGTGCAGGAGCATCATCCACTATGTAATCACATGAAATATCCTGATGGTTATTATTGCTACTCTAATGATTAAAGTGATACAAAGTATATATTTTTTTTAATAACAAACATGTTACAATTGCTTGCACTGTGCGGTGGTTTTGTACAGAGAAGCTTCGATCCTCCCCTTCTTAGCTGCCCCACCAACACTCCTGGCCCCTCCCCCCTACTGAGTGCCCCCATAGCAAGCCACTATCTATTGGTTCACTTACGCATGCTTGCTCCCGAGGCGCCTTTGTGTGGCTCAGCCCTGTCCCCCCCCCCCTGGCTCCCTCCTCACTGGCTGTGATTGACAGCAGTGGGAGCTAATGTCTACACTATGATGCCAAAAGTTTTGGACCACCGGCCTTTCCACACACATGACCTTTAATGGCCCCCCAGTCTTAGTCCGTAGGGTTCAATATTGAGTTGGCCCCGCCCTTTCCACACACATGAACCTTAAATGGCCCCCCAGTCTTAGTCCGTAGGGTTCAATATTGAGTTGGCCCCGCCCTTTCCACACACATGACCTTTAATGGCCCCCCCAGTCTTAGTCCGTAGGGTTCAATATTGAGTTGGCCCCGCCCTTTCCACACACATGACCTTTAATGGCCCCCCCAGTCTTAGTCCGTAGGGTTCAATATTGAGTTGGCCCCGCCCTTTCCACACACACGACCTTTAATGGCCCCCCAGTCTTAGTCCGTAGGGTTCAATATTGAGTTGGCCCCGCCCTTTGCAGCTATAACAGCTTCAACTCTTCTGGGAAGGCCGTCCACAAGGTTTAGGAGGGTGTCTATGGGAAGGTTGGACCATTCTTCCAGAAGCACATTTGTCAGGTCAGGCACTGATGTCGGGGGAGGAGGCCTGGCTCGCAGTCTCCGCTCTAATTCATCCCAAAGGTGTTCTATGGGGTTGAGGTCAGGACTCTGTGCAGGACAGTCAAGTTCCTCCACCCCAAACTGGCTCCTCCATGTCTTTATGGACCTTGCTTTGTGCCCTGGTGTGCAGTCATGTTGGAACAGGAAGGGCCATCCCCAAACTCCTCCCACAAAGTTGAGAGCATGAAATTGTCCAAAATGTCACCTTAAGAGTTTCCTTCACTGGAACTAGGGGGCCAAGCCCAACCCCTGAAAAACAACCCCACACCATAATCCCCCCGCCACCAAACTTTACACTTGGCACAATGCAGTCAGACAAGTACCGTTCTCCACCGCCAAACCCAGACACGTCCATCCGCCAGACAAAGAAGCGTGATTGGTCCCTCCAGAGAACACGTCTCCTCTGCTCTAGAGTCCAGTGGCGGTGTGCTTTACACCTCGGCATCCGACGCTTTGCATTGCACTTGGTGATGGAAGGCTTGGATGCAGCTGCTCGGCCATGGAAACCCATTCCATGAAGCTCTCTACGCACTGTTGTTGGGCTCATCTGAAGGCCACACCAAGTTTGGAGGTCTTTAGCTATTGACTCTGCAGACAGTTGGCGGCTTCTGCGCACTGTGCGCTTCAGCATGCGCTGACCCCGCCCTGTCATGTGACGTGGCCTACCACTTGGTGGCTGAGTGGCTGTTGTTCCCAGTTGCTTCCACTTTGTTATAATCCCACTAACAGTTGAGCGTGGAATATTTAGTAGCCAGGAAATGTCCCGGATGGACTTATTGCCCAGGTGGCCACCTATCACGGGACCACGCTTGGAGTCACTGAGCTCCTGAGAGCGACCCATTCTTTCACCAATGTTTGTAGAAGCCGCCTGCATGCCTAGGGACTTGATTGTATACACCTGTGTCCATGGAGGGGATTGGAGCACCTGAATCACATGATATGGAGGGGATTGGGACACCTGAATCACATATGGAGGGGATTGGAGCACCTGAATCACATGACTGGGAGGGGATTGGAACACCTGAATCACATATGGAGGGGATTGGAACATCTGAATCACATGATTTGGAGGGCTGGCCCAGTATTATTGGCAATATAGTGTATCCCAACCACGGCACCACCTGCCTGGAGTTAGGAAGTTCTCCCTGTGCCTGCGTGGGTTTCCTCCGGGTACTCCTGTTTCCTCCAACGTTCCAAAGACATGCTAGTAGGCTAATTGGCTCCTGTCTAAATTGGCCCTAGTCTGTGTATGAATGTAAATTAGGGACCTTAGATTGTACGCTCCTCGGGGGCGGGGACTGATGTGAATGCACAATATATATGTAAAGTGCTGTGTAAATCGACAGCGCTATAGAAGTACCTGAAAGAAAAAATAAATCTCTGAGCCAGTGAGGACCGCTGCGCATCACTGGATTGAGATCGGGCTCAGGTAAGTATTGGGGGAGGAGAGCTGCTTGCAGGAGGTTTTTTACCTTCATGCACAGAATGTATGAAAGGTGTAAAAAAAAAACAAAAAAAAATCCTTCAGCCTTGGAAACCTCTTTACATTTAATTTCCTGCACTGTTGCTCTTCCCTGGCAACCTGCTTTTTGCCTGTATATGGACTATGCTGACCTCTCTCCTGCCTCGATTCAGGCATTCTGGAAGGTCAGTGACCGCATTGTCACACCTAAAACTATGTGCTACAGACAGTGGTTGTTAGGGGGCCCCTCTTAAAATGTTGCAATGGGGCCCCATGATCTGTAGGTATGCCCCTAGTTCTAATCTTTCTATATTCCATGAAAGAAAAAAAAAATCTTTGGGATCTGAGCATCCTCCATGGTGTCACCGCTACATCTGTGGTCACGTTACCTTCTTGATTTGCAGATTACCAGAGGCTGATGACGGTGGCGGAAACCATCACGGGTCTGATGTTCCCCTTCCAGTGGCAGCACGTCTACGTGCCAATCCTTCCAGCATCCCTCCTCCACTTCCTGGATGCACCGGTGCCCTACCTGATGGGGCTACACTCCAATGGGCTGGATGACAGGTCCAAGCTGGAGCTACCGCAGGAGGTGAGCAAGTCTGGCAGTCAAAATCTTTACCATCTCCATCCCCTGGGGTTGAAGAAGACCTCTCCTGAAGGGGCATGGAGGCTTCCTAGTTGAATTAGTTATCGTCTGGTATCCGAGTCCCCGCCCCAGAACAAGTGTGCAGATAAGGTCTCCTGACTTTTTTTTTACTTTCTTTGCCTGAATTGTTGTGGGTCAGTGACTTGGAAGTATTGATGGCCAGCAACTAGAATTTCAAGATGGAGGTCAACCTTGGGTTCTCCAACCCTTCTCAATGTGTTTTTTATGTCATTTCATGGAGAGTTTGCTTTGAATATGAAAAATAAATGAGAGTTTTTGGTTTGCCCAGATGCAATGTAGCTCTTCTTCAACATACAAAGTAGTTTCCCTTTAAAGAGGCCCTGTCATGTTGCCGTTTCAGATAGCCCACCCTGCAGTCATGTATACTTCGCCACACTCCTGCACTGTTGGGGTCCTTGCTAACAGAGCGGATCTTTCAGGTATGGAAGTGTATGACAACCAATCAGCAGGCCCTAAAACTGTCAGGTTGGAGAGGGTGCCTTGGCATCACCCCCCCCCCCCCTCCTCTCTGAGCTCCACCAGGTTTGCTGTCTGTAGATACTATCACTTTACTCCGATTGGCCGTTGTCTCTTTCAATCCAAACTAAAGAGGACAACGTAGCGGCAGCAGAACCCGGTCCATCCCGGAGAGCAGTGACAGAGGTGCCGTCGGAAGGCACTTTATATCCCGATGAAGGCCGGCAGTGTGTGAGCGCGGCACACAAGGAATCATTGAGTTGCCAGAACAATTGGCGGATTATTCTGAGCTGACGGCTCACCGCTGATCGTCCAGCATGAGTGGCTTCTACGGGGCAATCCGCACTCTTGTGGTGACTACAGCTGAGAAGATGCTGGGACTTTCTGCTAAGAACCCTCCGGAGAGCTGTAGGTCAATCTACAGCCAACACAACTAAAGAGGTGCATTCATATAAAAGCCGGGCTCAGGGATGTCCATCTGAGATTGCAGATACAGGCGCAGCATGAAACAGTTTGTGTTTCAAAACACTTTTAACCCCTTCCTTTAAAAAGGTTCTGAACCCGGGGGGGGGGGGGTTTGTTGCAAAGGATTTATGATCATGTGACCACTGTGATTGGCTGTCACAGTGGTCACTCAATCGGGAGTCAGTCCTGCCATCTACCCTCTGTTGGTAGGGACTGAGAACGGTCTCCGTCAGTTTGGTCTCTGTGCTGCGAGTATGTAAAGTCTGTCAGAAAATGTTTCTTATTCTCTCCATTTTAGTCTGTTAAATATAAAATAATAAATATCCCATCAAAAGTTTTTTTTTTTATTGTATTGTAATATATACAGATTTGGCGCTGCATGGGATATATATAGATAGATGGATAGAGAGAGAGATATAGAGCGAGATATATATAGAGAGAGAGATGGATAGAGAGAGAGATGGATAGAGAGAGAGATGGATAGAGAGAGAGATGGGGAGAGAGAGAGATGGGGAGAGAGAGAAATGGGGAGAGAGAGAGAGGTGGAGAGAGAGAGAGAGACGGATAGAGAGAGAGAGGGACAGGTGGCGAGAGAGGGACGGGTGGAGAGATGGAGAGAGATGGAGAGCGAGAGGGAGAGAGAGGGAGATGGAGAGAGACGGACAGAGAGACACGGGCAGGGAGATAGAGACACGGGCAGGGAGAGAGAGACACGGGCAGGGAGAGAGAGAGAGACGGGCAGGGAGAGAGAGAGAGACGGGCAGGGAGAGAGAGAGAGACGGACAGAGAGAGAGAGAGAGACGGACAGAGAGAGAGAAAGGTGGATAGAAAGAGAGATGGATAGAGATGGAGAGAGAGATGGAGAGAGATGGATGGATGGAGAGAGAGAGAGATGGATGGATGGAGAGAGAGAGAGAGAGAGGTGGAGAGAGAGAGAGGTGGAGAGAGAGGTGGATAGAGAGAGAGAGGTAGGTGGATAGAGAGATGGAGAGAGAGGTAGGTGGATAGAGAGATGGAGAGAGAGAGAGAGAGAGGTAGGGTGATAGAGAGATGGAGAGAGAGAGAGAGAGAGATGGATGGAGAGAGATGGATGGAGAGAGATGGATGGAGAGAGATGGATGGAGAGAGATGGATGGAGAGAGATGGATAGATGGAGAGAGACGGGCAGAGAGAGAGAGACGGGCAGAGAGAGAGAGACGGGCAGAGAGAGAGAGACGGGCAGAGAGAGAGAGACGGGCAGAGAGAGAGAGAGAGACGGGCAGAGAGAGAGAGACGGGCAGAGAGAGAGAGAGAGACGGGCAGAGAGAGAGAGAGACGGGCAGAGAGAGAGAGACGGGCAGAGAGAGAGAGAGAGAGAGAGAGACGGGCAGAGAGAGAGAGAGAGAGAGAGAGAGAGAGAGAGACGGGCAGAGAGAGAGAAAGGTGGATAGAGATAGAGATGGAGAGAGAGATGGAGAGAGAGATGGATAGAGATGGAGAGAGAGATGGATAGAGATGGAGAGAGAGATGGATAGAGATGGAGAGAGAGATGGATAGAGATGGAGAGAGATGGATGGAGAGAGAGAGAGGTGGATAGAGAGAGAGAGAGATGGATGGATAGAGACGGGGAGAGGGATGGATGGAGAGAGAGAGGGATGGATGGAGAGAGAGAGATAAATATAGAGAGAGGCGGGAGCTAAAAAAAAAGTCCAAAATGTCCATCAAAGTCCAAGATGGGGGGGGGGGGGAGAAATTATGATTATTCACATTGGCACATTAGCAAAGCGGCAGCATCAGTACCAGCACCCTCAGAGCAAAGCTGGACTCGGTATGCAAAAGAAGGAGAGGAGGGGGCGCCAGACTAAGTGCAGCATTAGATGTAGGATTTATTGGCACAGTAACAGTTGAAAACTTACAAGAGTTAAAAAAAGAATTGGGCATGTCACCGAAGACGTGGTCCAGACTCCCGGGAACTGAAGGAGGATGTCAATTGTTACTGTGCCAATAAATCGTACATCTAATGCTGCACTCAGTCTGGCGCCCTCTCCTCTCTCTTTTTATTATATTGGTCTGACAAGTGCAAAAAAAAAAAAAATAATAACACCAATAATAAAATAACTGTTCAGACCGTGTCTTTGAATTCAGTTTTTATCGTTTAGCTCCGTGATGAACTGTTCTCCATATTGCACTGGTTGCATGGTTTGCTGCAAATGTGTAGTGAACATTATTCTCCTTTATCCTCCTCGGTTCTTCTTATCCTCCTTCTCATTCTCCTTCTCCTCCTTTTTATTTTCCTTCTCCTCCTTTTTATTCTTTTCCTCCTCCTCTTCCTTTTTATCTTCTTCCTTCTCTTTCTTCTCCTCCTCCTCTTTATTCTTCTTCTCCTCCTCCTCTTTATTCTCCTTCTCCTCCTCCTCCTCCTCCTCTTTATTCTCCTTCTCCTCCTCCTCCTCTTTATTCTCCTCCTCCTCTTTCTTCTCATTCTTCTTCTCCTTATCTTCCTTCTCCTCCTCCTCTTTATACTCCTCCTCCTCCTCATTCTCCTTCTCCTCTTTATTCTCCTCCTTCTCCTCCTGTTTATTCTCCTCCTCCTCCTCTTTATTCTCCTTCTCCTCCTCCTCTTTATTCTCCTTCTCCTTCTCCTCCTCCTCCTCCTCCTCTTTATTCTCCTTCTCCTCCTCCTCCTCCTCCTCCTCTTTATTCTCCTTCTCCTCCTCCTCCTCCTCCTCCTCTTTATTCTCCTTCTCCTCCTCCTCCTCCTCCTCTTTATTCTCCTTCTCCTCCTCCTCCTCCTCCTCTTTATTCTCCTTCTCCTCCTCCTCCTCCTCTTTATTCTCCTTCTCCTCCTCCTCCTCCTCCTCCTCTTTATTCTCCTTCTCCTCCTCCTCCTCTTTATTCTCCTTCTCCTCCTCCTCCTCCTCCTCCTCCTCTTTATTCTCCTCCTCCTCCTCTTTATTCTCCTCCTCCTCCTCTTTATTCTCCTCCTCCTCCTCCTCTATATTCTCCTCCTCCTCCTCTTTATTCTCCTCCTCCTCCTCCTCTATATTCTCCTCCTCCTCTTTATTCTCCTCCTCCTCCTCCTCATTCTCCTTCTCCTGCTCCTCTTTATTCTCCTCCTCCTCCTCCTCTTTATTCTCCTTCTCCTCTTTCTTCTTCTCCTTATCTTCCTTTTCCTCCTTAACCTCCTCCTCCTCCTTATTTCTTCCAGGCCAATCTTTGTTTTGTGGATATTGACAACCATTTCATTGAGCTTCCTGAGGATCTTCCGCAGTTCCCCAACAAACTGGAGTTCATTCAGGAGGTCTCCGAGGTCCTGATGTCCTTCGGCATCCCGCCTGAGGGGAATCTCCACTGCAGCGAGAGCGTCTCCAAACTGAAGAGCCTCAAAGCTGCAGATCTGGTGTCCGACAAGAAGAACGGCAACCTGGCTGGATCTCCACTCAACTCCTATGAGCTTCTGAAGGAGAACGAGACCTTGGCACGCATTCAGGCCTTGGTGAAGAGGACTGGAGTCAGTTTGGAGAAGGTCAGAAGCCTCTCGCCTCAGTTGGGTTTTGTGCATGATAGCTAGGGTCCATGAGATCCACCTAAGAAAACCTGAAAATTCTGGTTGCCTGGCTGTTATAGTAACCCTTGGATCTCCACATTTGTCACAATTCCTGGACCACATAAGTAGATCTGTATGGTTGGAGATCCTTGTCTGCATCAGCATGACACCTAGATGAGTAGACCTTGCAAAAGTCCTCAAAGTGTTGTTAAACCCAGTTTATATTTACTAAAATAATTGCCCTTCCATGTTCTGTGTACTGTGGGAGACCAGATATAGTGAACGCGGGGTCTGGGGAGAGCGGATATAGTGAATGCGGGGTCCGGGGAGAGCAGATATAGTGAATGCCGGGTCCGGGGAGAGCGGATATAGTGAATGCCGGGTCCGGGGAGAGCGGATATAGTGAACGCAGGGTCTGGGGAGAGCGGATATAGTGAATGCAGGGTCCGGGGAGAGCGGATATAGTGAATGCGGGGTCCGGGGAGAGCGGATATAGTGAATGCGGGGTCCGGGGAGAGCGGATATAGTGAACGCAGGGTCTGGGGAGAGCGGATATAGTGACTGCGGGGTCCGGGGAGAGCGGATATAGTGAACGCAGGGTCTGGGGAGAGCGGATATAGTGACTGCGGGGTCCGGGGAGAGCGGATATAGTGAATGCGGGGTCTGGGGAGAGCGGATATAGTGAATGCGGGGTCTGGGGAGACCGGATATAGTGAATGCGGGGTCCGGGGAGAGCGGATATAGTGAATGCGGGGTCCGGGGAGACCAGATATAGTGAATGCGGGGTCCGGGGAGAGCGGATATAGTGAATGCATGGTCCGGGGAGACCGGATATAGTGAATGCGGGGTCCGGGGAGACAAGATATAGTGAATGCGGGGTCCGGGGAGACAAGATATAGTGAATGCGGGGTCCGGGGAGAGCGGATATAGTGAATGCCGGGTCCGGGGAGAGCGGATATAGTGAATGCGGAGTCCGGGGAGAGCGGATATAGTGAATGCCGGGTCCGGGGAGAGCGGATATGGTGAATGCGGAGTCCGGGGAGAGCGATTATAGTGAATGCGGGGTCCGGGGAGAGCGGATATAGTGAATGCGGGGTCCGGGGAGAGCGGATATAGTGAATGCGGGGTCCGGGGAGAGCGGATATAGTGAATGCGGGGTCCGGGGAGAGCGGATATAGTGAATGCGGGGTCCGGGGAGAGCGGATATAGTGAATGCGGAGTCCGGGGAGAGCGGATATAGTGAATGCGGGGTCCGGGGAGAGCGGATATAGTGAATGCGGGGTCCGGGGAGAGCGGATAGAGTGAATGCGGGGTCCGAGGAGAGGGGATAGAGTGAATGCGGGGTCCGGGGAGAGCGGATAGAGTGAATGCGGGGTCCGGGGAGAGCGGATAGAGTGAATGCGGGGTCCGGGGAGAGCGGATAGAGTGAATGCGGGGTCCGGGGAGAGCGGATATAGTGAATGCGGGGTCCGGGGAGAGCGGATACGGTGAATGCGGGGTCCGGGGAGAGCGGATACGGTGAATGCGGGGTCCGGGGAGAGCGGATACGGTGAATGCGGGGTCCGGGGAGAGCGGATACGGTGAATGCGGGGTCCGGGGAGAGCGGATACGGTGAGTGATTGCGGGGTCCGGGGAGAGCGGATACGGTGGAATGCGGGGTCCGGGGAGAGCGGATACGGTGAATGCGGGGTCCGGGGAGAGCGGATATGGTGAATGCGGGGTCCGGGGAGAGCGGATATAGTGAATGCGGGGTCCGGGGAGAGCGGATACAGTGAATGCGGGGTCCGGGGAGAGCGGATACAGTGAATGCGGGGTCCGGGGAGAGCGGATACAGTGAATGGCGGGGTCCGGGGAGAGCGGATACAGTGAATGCGGGGTCCGGGGAGAGCGGATACAGTGAATGCGGGGTCCGGGGAGAGCGGATACAGTGAATGCGGGGTCCGGGAGAGCGGATATAGTGAAGCGGGGTCCGGGGAGAGCGGATATAGTGAATGCGGGGGTGATGCGGGGTCCGGGGAGAGCGGATAGAGGGAATGCGGGGTCCGGGGAGAGCGGATATAGTGAATCCCTCTCCTCTTCTCTCCCTCTCCTCCTCTCCATCATCTGCTCCTTTTTCTCCTTCTCTTTGTGCTCCTTCTTCTGCCTCTCCCCCCCTCCCCTCCTCTCCTCCCCTCCTCCTTCTCCCCCCTCCCCCCTCCTCCTTCTGCCCCCTCCCCCCTCCTCCTTCTGCCCCCCTTCCTCCTTCTGCCCCCCTCCTCCTTCTGCCCCCCTCCCCCTTCTGCCCCCTCTCCCCCTTCTGCCCCCTCCCCCCCCTCCTCCTTCTGCCCTCCTCCTCCCCCCTCCTCCTTCTGCCCCCCTCCTCCCCCCTTCCTCCTTCTGCCCTCCTCCTCCCCCCTCCTCCTTCTGCCCCCTCCTCCCCCCTCCTCCTTCTTTTCCCCCCTCCTCCTTCTTTTCCCCCCTTCTCCTTCTCCCCCCCCTCCTCCTTCTCCCCCCTCCTTCCTTCTCCCCCTCTCGCCCTCCTCCCCCCTCCTCCCTCTCGCCCTCCTCCCCCTCCTCCCTCTCGCCCTCCTCCCCCTCCCCCTCCTCCCTCTCCCCCTCCCGTCTCCCTCTCCCCTCCCTCTCCTCCCCCTCTCCCCCTCCTCCTTCTCTCTCTCCTCCTCCTCCCTCTCCCTCCTCTCCCCCTCCCTCCCCTTCCCCCTCTTCCCCCTCCTCCTTCTCTCTCTCCTCCTCTCCCTCTCCTCCTCCTCCCTCTCCTCCCCCTCCTCCCCCTCCTCCTTCTCCCCCTCCTCTCCATCATCTCCTCCTCCTTCATATTCTTCCTATGCTCCTTGCCCCCCCTGTAATAAGCCTGCAACACTTTGACTGACCAGACTGGCTGTGAGTGGCGATGTCCATCCTTGCAGGGTGTCCGGGTCTCCCGGGGCTGGATCCTCGGATCTCATTGTGGGGTGTATCCTCGGCCTCTCATCTCCCTGACTCCTCCCTCCATTGGCCCCGGATCCATCCAACTCTCCATCAGATCTGAGAACCGTGTTTTTCCTGTATTGATGGTCTGACTGGCCTCTCATTGGGCTGCAGGTGGAGTTCAGATAGAATCGACCAGCAAGAAGGACACGAAATTCCAGTGTGATGAGGAGGAACTCCGAATTCACCAACTCAACATCCACACCCGGGAGGTGTTCGCCAACCGCTTCACGCAGATGTTTGCCGACTACGAGGTCTTCGTCATCCAGCCCAGCCAAGACAAGGAGTCGTGGTTCAACAACCGGGAGCAGATGCAGAACTTCGACAAGGTGAGGGCGGCGGGCGGGCGAGTGACGTGGTCACCCTGCAACACAAACGTGGACCTGTCCGTAACGTCACAAATCTGCAGGAAATGCCTTCCCACCTGTCACATCACACAGCAACAAGATCATTTCTCAGGAAAGATTCCAATTTATCATTAAAAAGCCCTCCATCAGTGACT